>NC_069501.1:1291740464-1291912964 GCF_027579735.1 Bombina bombina
GATAAGACAGTTTAGACACAGATAGTGTGAGACCGATAAGACAGTTAGATACAGATAGTGTTGAGACAGATAAGGACAGTTAGATACAGATATTGTGAGACAGATATAGACAGACACAGATAGTGTGAGACAATATAAGACAGGACACAGATAGTGTGAGACAGATAAGACAGTTAGATACAGATAGTGTTAGACAGATAAGACAGTTAGATACAGATAGTGTGAGACAGATAAGACAGTTAGACACAGATATTGTGAGACAAATAAGACAGACACAGATAGTGTGAGACAGATACAGATAGTGTGAGGGACAGATAAGACAGTTTAGAATACAGATAGAGTGAGACAGATGACAGTTAGACACAGATAGTGTGAGACAGATAAGACAGTTAGATACAGATAGTGTGAGACAGATAAGACAGTTAGATACAGATATTGTGAGACAGATAAGACAGACACAGATAGTGTTGAGACAAATAAGACAGGACACAGATAGTGTGAGACAGATAAGACAGTTAGATACAGATTAGTGTGAGACAGATAAGGACAGTTAGATACAGATATTGTGAGACCAGATAAGACAGACACAGATAGTGTGAGACAAATAAGACAGACACAGATAGTGTGAGACAGATAAGACAGTTAGATACAGATTTACAGATAAGACGTTAGATACAGATATTGTGAGACAGATAAGACTTAACACAGATATTGTGAGACAGATAAGACAGTTAGATACAGATATTGTGAGACAGATAAGACAGTTAGATACAGATAATGTGAGACAGATAAGACAGTTAGATACAGATAGTGTGTGAGGACAGATAAGACAGTTAGATACAGAATAGTGAGACAGATAGACAGTTAGATACAGATAGTGTGAGGACAGATAAGACAGTTAGATACAGATAGTGTGAGACAGATAAGACAGTTAGATACAGATAGTGTGAGACAGATAAGACAGTTAGATACAGATAGTGTGGAGACAGATAAGACAGTTAGATACAGATAGTGTGAGACAGATAAGACCGGTTAGATACAGATAGTGTGAGACAGATAAGACAGTTAGATACAGATATTGTGAGACAGATAAGACAGTTAGATACAGATATTGTGAGACAGATAAGACAGCTAGATACAGATAGTGTGAGACAGATAAGACAGTTAGATACAGATAGTGTGAGACAGATAAGACAGTTAGACACAGATATTGTGAGACAGATAAGACAGTTAGATACAGATAGTGTGAGACAGATAAGACAGTTAGATACAGATAGTGTGAGACAGATAAGACAGTTAGACACAGATATTGTGAGACAAATAAGACAGACACAGATAGTGTGAGACAGATAAGACAGTTAGATACAGATAGTGTGAGACAGATAAGACAGTTAGATACAGATAGTGTGAGACAGATAAGACAGTTAGACACAGATAGTGTGAGACAGATAAGACAGTTAGATACAGATAGTGTGAGACAGATAAGACAGTTAGATACAGATATTGTGAGACAGATAAGACAGACACAGATAGTGTGAGACAAATAAGACAGACACAGATAGTGTGAGACAGATAAGACAGTTAGATACAGATAGTGTGAGACAGATAAGACAGTTAGATACAGATAGTGTGAGACAGATAAGACAGTTAGACACAGATATTGTGAGACAAATAAGACAGACACAGATAGTGTGAGACAGATAAGACAGTTAGATACAGATAGTGTGAGACAGATAAGACAGTTAGATACAGATAGTGTGAGACAGATAAGACAGTTAGATACAGATAGTGTGAGACAGATAAGACAGTTAGATACAGATAGTGTGAGACAGATAAGACAGTTAGATACAGATAGTGTGAGACAGATAAGACAGTTAGATACAGAGAGTGTGAGACAGATAAGACAGTTAGATACAGATATTGTGAGACAGATAAGACAGACACAGATAGTGTGAGACAAATAAGACAGACACAGATAGTGTGAGACAGATAAGACAGTTAGATACAGATAGTGTGAGACAGATAAGACAGTTAGATACAGATATTGTGAGACAGATAAGACAGACACAGATAGTGTGAGACAAATAAGACAGACACAGATAGTGTGAGACAGATAAGACAGTTAGATACAGATAGTGTGAGACAGATAAGACAGTTAGATACAGATATTGTGAGACAGATAAGACAGTTAGACACAGATATTGTGAGACAGATAAGACAGTTAGATACAGATATTGTGAGACAGATAAGACAGTTAGATACAGATAGTGTGAGACAGATAAGACAGTTAGATACAGATATTGTGAGACAGATAAGACAGTTAGATACAGATAGTGTGAGACAGATAAGACAGTTAGATACAGATAGTGTGAGACAGATAAGACAGTTAGATACAGATAGTGTGAGACAGATAAGACAGTTAGATACAGATAGTGTGAGACAGATAAGACAGTTAGATACAGATAGTGTGAGACAGATAAGACAGTTAGATACAGATAGTGTGAGACAGATAAGACCGTTAGATACAGATAGTGTGAGACAGATAAGACAGTTAGATACAGATATTGTGAGACAGATAAGACAGTTAGATACAGATATTGTGAGACAGATAAGACAGCTAGATACAGATAGTGTGAGACAGATAAGACAGTTAGATACAGATAGTGTGAGACAGATAAGACAGTTAGACACAGATATTGTGAGACAGATAAGACAGTTAGACACAGATAGTGTGAGACAGATAAGACAGTTAGATACAGATATTGTGAGACAGATAAGACAGTTAGACACAGATAGTGTGAGACAGATAAGACAGTTAGATACAGATAGTGTGAGGCAGATAAGACAGTTAGATACAGATAGTGTGAGACAGATAAGACAGACACAGATAGTGTGAGACAGATAAGACAGTTAGATACAGATAGTGTGAGACAGATAAGACAGTTAGATACAGATAGTGTGAGACAGATAAGACAGTTAGATACAGATAGTGTGAGACAGATAAGACAGTTAGACACAGATAGTGTGAGACAGGTAAGACAGTTAGATACAGATAGTGTGAGACAGATAAGACAGACACAGATAGTGTGAGACAGATAAGACAGTTAGATACAGATAGTGTGAGACAGATAAGACAGACACAGATAGTGTGAGACAGATAAGACAGATACAGATAGTGTGAGACAGATAAGACAGTTAGATACAGATAGTGTGAGACAGATAAGACAGTTAGAAACAGATAGTGTGAGACAGATAAGACAGATACAGATAGTGTGAGACAGATAAGACAGTTAGATACAGATAGTGTGAGACAGATAAGACAGTTAGATACAGATAGTGTGAGACAGATAAGACAGACACAGATAGTGTGAGACAGATAAGACAGACACAGATAGTGTGAGACAGATAAGACAGTTAGATACAGATAGTGTGAGACAGATAAGACAGTTAGACACAGATATTGTGAGACAGATAAGACAGTTAGACACAGATAGTGTGAGACAGATAAGACAGTTAGATACAGATAGTGTGAGACAGATAAGACAGTTAGATACAGATAGTGTGAGACAGATAAGACAGTTAGACACAGATAGTGTGAGACAGATAAGACAGATACAGATATTGTGAGACAGATAAGACAGACACAGATAGTGTGAGACAGATAAGACAGTTAGACACAGATAGTGTGAGACAGATAAGACAGTTAGACACAGATAGTGTGAGACAGATAAGACAGACACAGATAGTGTGAGACAGATAAGACAGTTAGATACAGATAGTGTGAGACAGATAAGACAGTTAGATACAGATAGTGTGAGACAGATAAGACAGTTAGACACAGATAGTGTGAGACAGATAAGACAGATACAGATAGTGTGAGACAGATAAGACAGACACAGATAGTGTGAGACAGATAAGACAGTTAGATACAGATAGTGTGAGACAGATAAGACAGTTAGACACAGATAGTGTGAGACAGATAAGACAGACACAGATAGTGTGAGACAGATAAGACAGTTAGATACAGATAGTGTGAGACAGATAAGACAGTTAGATACAGATAGTGTGAGACAGATACAGATAGTGTGAGACAGATAAGACAGTTAGATACAGATAGTGTAAGACAGATACAGATAGTGTGAGACAGATAAGACAGTTAGATACAGATAGTGTGAGACAGATAAGACAGATACAGATAGTGTGAGACAGATAAGACAGTTAGATACAGATAGTGTGAGACAGATAAGACAGATACAGATAGTGTGAGACAGATAAGACAGTTAGATACAGATAGTGTGAGACAGATAAGACAGTTAGATACAGATAGTGTGAGACAGATAAGACAGTTAGATACAGATAGTGTGAGACAGATAAGACAGTTAGATACAGATAGTGTGAGACAGATAAGACAGTTAGATACAGATAGTGTGAGACAGATAAGACAGACACAGATAGTGTGAGACAGATAAGACAGATACAGATAGTGTGAGACAGATAAGACAGATACAGATAGTGTGAGACAGATAAGACAGTTAGATACAGATAGTGTGAGACAGATAAGACAGATAGACACAGATAGTGTGAGACAGATAAGACAGTTAGATACAGATAGTGTGAGACAGATAAGACAGTTAGATACAGATAGTGTGAGACAGATACAGATAGTGTGAGACAGATAAGACAGATACAGATAGTGTGAGACAGATAAGACAGATACAGACAGTGTGAGACAGATAAGACAGTTAGATACAGATAGTGTGAGACAGATAAGACAGATACAGATAGTGTGAGACAGATAAGACAGATACAGATAGTGTGAGACAGATAAGACAGATACAGATAGTGTGAGACAGATAAGACAGTTAGATACAGATAGTGTGAGACAGATAAGACAGACACAGATAGTGTGAGACAGATAAGACAGATACAGATAGTGTGAGACAGATAAGACAGTTAGATACAGATAGTGTGAGACAGATAAGACAGATACAGATAGTGTGAGACAGATAAGACAGACACAGATAGTGTGAGACAGATAAGACAGACACAGATAGTGTGAGACAGATAAGACAGATACAGATAGTGTGAGACAGATAAGACAGTTAGACACAGATAGTGTGAGACAGATAAGACAGATACAGATAGTGTGAGACAGATAAGACAGATACAGATAGTGTGAGACAGATAAGACAGATACAGATAGTGTGAGACAGATAAGACAGTTAGATACAGATAGTGTGAGACAGATAAGACAGATACAGATAGTGTGAGACAGATAAGACAGATACAGATAGTGTGAGACAGATAAGACAGTAGATACAGATAGTGTGAGACAGATAAGACAGTAGATACAGATAGTGTGAGACAGATAAGACAGTTAGATACAGATAGTGTGAGACAGATAAGACAGACACAGATAGTGTGAGACAGATAAGACAGTTAGATACAGATAGTGTGAGACAGATAAGACAGTTAGATACAGATAGTGTGAGACAGATAAGACAGATACAGATAGTGTGAGACAGATAAGACAGATACAGATAGTGTGAGACAGATAAGACAGTTAGATACAGATAGTGTGAGACAGATAAGACAGACACAGATAGTGTGAGACAGATAAGACAGTTAGATACAGATAGTGTGAGACAGATAAGACAGTTAGATACAGATAGTGTGAGACAGATAAGACAGATACAGATAGTGTGAGACAGATAAGACAGATACAGATAGTGTGAGACAGATAAGACAGACACAGATAGTGTGAGACAGATAAGACAGACACAGATAGTGTGAGACAGATAAGACAGATACAGATAGTGTGAGACAGATAAGACAGTTAGACACAGATAGTGTGAGACAGATAAGACAGATACAGATAGTGTGAGACAGATAAGACAGATACAGATAGTGTGAGACAGATAAGACAGTTAGATACAGATAGTGTGAGACAGATAAGACAGACAGACACAGATAGTGTGAGACAGATAAGACAGATACAGATAGTGTGAGACAGATAAGACAGTTAGATACAGATAGTGTGAGACAGATAAGACAGACAGACACAGATAGTGTGAGACAGATAAGACAGTTAGATACAGATAGTGTGAGACAGATAAGACAGTTAGACACAGATAGTGTGAGACAGATAAGACAGTTAGACACAGATAGTGTGAGACAAATAAGACAGTTAGATACAGATAGTGTGAGACAGATAAGACAGTTAGACACAGATAGTGTGAGACAGATAAGACAGTTAGATACAGATAGTGTGAGACAGATAAGACAGATACAGATAGTGTGAGACAGATAAGACAGTTAGATACAGATAGTGTGAGACAGATAAGACAGATACAGATAGTGTGAGACAGATAAGACAGATACAGATAGTGTGAGACAGATAAGACAGATACAGATAGTGTGAGACAGATAAGACAGATACAGATAGTGTGAGACAGATAAGACAGATACAGATAGTGTGAGACAGATAAGACAGTTAGATACAGATAGTGTGAGACAGATAAGACAGATACAGATAGTGTGAGACAGATAAGACAGATACAGATAGTGTGAGACAGATAAGACAGTTAGATACAGATAGTGTGAGACAGATAAGACAGATACAGATAGTGTGAGACAGATAAGACAGATACAGATAGTGTGAGACAGATAAGACAGTTAGATACAGATAGTGTGAGACAGATAAGACAGACAACAGATAGTGTGAGACAGATAAGACAGTAGATACAGATAGTGTGAGGACAGATAAGACAGTTAGACACAGATAGTGTGAGACAGATAAGACAGTTAGACACAGATAGTGTGAGACAGATAAGACAGATACAGATAGTGTGAGACAGATAAGACAGACACAGATAGTGTGAGACAGATAAGACAGTTAGATACAGATAGTGTGAGACAGATAAGACAGATACAGATAGTGTGAGACAGATAAGACAGTTAGATACAGATAGTGTGAGACAGATAAGACAGATACAGATAGTGTGAGACAGATAAGACAGATACAGATAGTGTGAGACAGATAAGAGAGATACAGATAGTGTGAGACAGATAAGACAGTTAGATACAGATAGTGTGAGACAGATAAGACAGACACAGATAGTGTGAGACAGATAAGACAGTTAGATACAGATAGTGTGAGACAGATAAGACAGTTAGATACAGATAGTGTGAGACAGATAAGACAGACACAGATAGTGTGAGACAGATAAGACAGTTAGATACAGATAGTGTGAGACAGATAAGACAGTTAGATACAGATAGTGTGAGACAGATAAGACAGACACAGTGTGAGACAGATAAGACAGACACAGATAGTGTGAGACAGATAAGACAGACACAGATAGTGTGAGACAGATAAGACAGTTAGATACAGATAGTGTGAGACAGATAAGACAGACACAGTGTGAGACAGATAAGACAGACACAGATAGTGTGAGACAGATAAGACAGTTAGATACAGATAGTGTGAGACAGATAAGACAGACACAGATAGTGTGAGACAGATAAGACAGACACAGATAGTGTGAGACAGATAAGACAGTTAGATACAGATAGTGTGAGACAGATAAGACAGACACAGATAGTGTGAGACAGATAAGACAGTTAGATACAGATAGTGTGAGACAGATAAGACAGACACAGATAGTGTGAGACAGATAAGACAGTTAGATACAGATAGTGTGAGACAGATAAGACAGACACAGATAGTGTGAGACAGATAAGACAGTTAGATACAGATAGTGTGAGACAGATAAGACAGACACAGATAGTGTGAGACAGATAAGACAGACACAGATAGTGTGAGACAGATAAGACAGTTAGATACAGATAGTGTGAGACAGATAAGACAGACACAGATAGTGTGAGACAGATAAGACAGTTAGATACAGATAGTGTGAGACAGATAAGACAGACACAGATAGTGTGAGACAGATAAGACAGTTAGATACAGATAGTGTGAGACAGATAAGACAGTTAGACACAGATAGTGTGAGACAGATAAGACAGTTAGATACAGATAGTGTGAGACAGATAAGACAGTTAGATACAGATAGTGTGAGACAGATAAGACAGACACAGATAGTGTGAGACAGATAAGACAGACACAGATAGTGTGAGACAGATAAGACAGACACAGATAGTGTGAGACAGATAAGACAGACACAGATAGTGTGAGACAGATAAGACAGTTAGATACAGATAGTGTGAGACAGATAAGACAGTTAGATACAGATAGTGTGAGACAGATAAGACAGTTAGATACAGATAGTGTGAGACAGATAAGACAGTTAGATACAGATAGTGTGAGACAGATAAGACAGACACAGATAGTGTGAGACAGATAAGACAGATACAGATAGTGTGAGACAGATAAGACAGTTAGATACAGATAGTGTGAGACAGATAAGACAGTTAGACACAGATAGTGTGAGACAGATAAGACAGATACAGATAGTGTGAGACAGATAAGACAGTTAGATACAGATAGTGTGAGACAAATAAGACAGTTAGATACAGATAGTGTGAGACAGATAAGACAGATACAGATAGTGTGAGACAGATAAGACAGACACAAATAGTGTGAGACAGATAAGACAGACACAGATAGTGTGAGACAGATAAGACAGACACAGATAGTGTGAGACAGATAAGACAGACACAGATAGTGTGAGACAGATAAGACAGTTAGCTACAGATAGTGTGAGACAGATAAGACAGTTAGATACAGATAGTGTGAGACAGATAAGACAGACACAGATAGTGTGAGACAGATAAGACAGTTAGATACAGATAGTGTGAGACAGATAAGACAGTTAGATACAGATAGTGTGAGACAGATAAGACAGTTAGATACAGATAGTGTGAGACAGATAAGACAGTTAGATACAGATAGTGTGAGACAGATAAGACAGTTAGATACAGATAGTGTGAGACAGATAAGACAGTTAGACACAGATAGTGTGAGACAGATAAGACAGTTAGACACAGATAGTATGAGACAGATAAGACAGATACAGATAGTGTGAGACAGATAAGACAGATACAGATAGTGTGAGACAGATAAGACAGATACAGATAGTGTGAGACAGATAAGACAGTTAGATACAGATAGTGTGAGACAGATAAGACAGTTAGACACAGATAGTGTGAGACAGATAAGACAGATACAGATAGTGTGAGACAGATAAGACAGTTAGATACAGATAGTGTGAGACAGATAAGACAGTTAGACACAGATAGTGTGAGACAGATAAGACAGTTAGATACAGATAGTGTGAGACAGATAAGACAGTTAGACACAGATAGTGTGAGACAGATAAGACAGTTAGATACAGATAGTGTGAGACAGATAAGACAGTTAGATACAGATAGTGTGAGACAGATAAGACAGACACAGATAGTGTGAGACAGATAAGACAGATACAGATAGTGTGAGACAGATAAGACAGACACAGATAGTGTGAGACAGATAAGACAGTTAGATACAGATAGTGTGAGACAGATAAGACAGACACAGATAGTGTGAGACAGATAAGACAGATACAGATAGTGTGAGACAGATAAGACAGACACAGATAGTGTGAGACAGATAAGACAGTTAGATACAGATAGTGTGAGACAGATAAGACAGTTAGACACAGATAGTGTGAGACAGATAAGACAGTTAGATACAGATAGTGTGAGACAGATAAGACAGTTAGACACAGATAGTGTGAGACAGATAAGACAGATACAGATAGTGTGAGACAGATAAGACAGTTAGATACAGATAGTGTGAGACAGATAAGACAGACACAGATAGTGTGAGACAGATAAGACAGTTAGATACAGATAGTGTGAGACAGATAAGACAGTTAGATACAGATAGTGTGAGACAGATAAGACAGATACAGATAGTGTGAGACAGATAAGACAGATACAGATAGTGTGAGACAGATAAGACAGTTAGATACAGATAGTGTGAGACAGATAAGACAGTTAGACACAGATAGTGTGAGACAGATAAGACAGATACAGATAGTGTGAGACAGATAAGACAGATACAGATAGTGTGAGACAGATAAGACAGATACAGATAGTGTGAGACAGATAAGACAGATACAGATAGTGTGAGACAGATAAGACAGATACAGATAGTGTGAGACAGATAAGACAGATACAGATAGTGTGAGACAGATAAGACAGTTAGACACAGATAGTGTGAGACAGATAAGACAGTTAGATACAGATAGTGTGAGACAGATAAGACAGTTAGATACAGATAGTGTGAGACAGATAAGACAGTTAGATACAGATAGTGTGAGACAGATAAGACAGTTAGACACAGATAGTGTGAGACAGATAAGACAGTTAGATACAGATAGTGTGAGACAGATAAGACAGATACAGATAGTGTGAGACAGATAAGACAGTTAGATACAGATAGTGTGAGACAGATAAGACAGATACAGATAGTGTGAGACAGATAAGACAGATACAGATAGTGTGAGACAGATAAGACAGATACAGATAGTGTGAGACAGATAAGACAGACACAGATAGTGTGAGACAGATAAGACAGACACAGATAGTGTGAGACAGATAAGACAGACACAGATAGTGTGAGACAGATAAGACAGACACAGATAGTGTGAGACAGATAAGACAGTTAGATACAGATAGTGTGAGACAGATAAGACAGATACAGATAGTGTGAGACAGATAAGACAGACAGATACAGATAGTGTGAGACAGATAAGACAGTTAGATACAGATAGTGTGAGACAGATAAGACAGTTAGATACAGATAGTGTGAGACAGATAAGACAGTTAGATACAGATAGTGTGAGACAGATAAGACAGTTAGACACAGATAGTGTGAGACAGATAAGACAGTTAGATACAGATAGTGTGAGACAGATAAGACAGATACAGATAGTGTGAGACAGATAAGACAGATACAGATAGTGTGAGACAGATAAGACAGATACAGATAGTGTGAGACAGATAAGACAGACACAGATAGTGTGAGACAGATAAGACAGATACAGATAGTGTGAGACAGATAAGACAGATACAGATAGTGTGAGACAGATAAGACAGACAGATACAGATAGTGTGAGACAGATAAGACAGTTAGATACAGATAGTGTGAGACAGATAAGACAGTTAGATACAGATAGTGTGAGACAGATAAGACAGTTAGATACAGATAGTGTGAGACAGATAAGACAGACACAGATAGTGTGAGACAGATAAGACAGATACAGATAGTGTGAGACAGATAAGACAGATACAGATAGTGTGAGACAGATAAGACAGTTAGATACAGATAGTGTGAGACAGATAAGACAGATACAGATAGTGTGAGACAGATAAGACAGTTAGACACAGATAGTGTGAGACAGATAAGACAGTTAGATACAGATAGTGTGAGACAGATAAGACAGACACAGATAGTGTGAGACAGATAAGACAGATACAGATAGTGTGAGACAGATAAGACAGTTAGATACAGATAGTGTGAGACGGATAAGACAGTTAGATACAGATAGTGTGAGACAGATAAGACAGATACAGATAGTGTGAGACAGATAAGACAGTTAGATACAGATAGTGTGAGACAGATAAGACAGACACAGATAGTGTGAGACAGATAAGACAGTTAGATACAGATAGTGTGAGACAGATAAGACAGACACAGATAGTGTGAGACAGATAAGACAGACACAGATAGTGTGAGACAGATAAGACAGTTAGATACAGATAGTGTGAGACAGATAAGACAGACACAGATAGTGTGAGACAGATAAGACAGTTAGATACAGATAGTGTGAGACAGATAAGACAGTTAGACACAGATAGTGTGAGACAGATAAGACAGTTAGATACAGATAGTGTGAGACAGATAAGACAGTTAGACACAGATAGTGTGAGACAGATAAGACAGTTAGATACAGATAGTGTGAGACAGATAAGACAGTTAGACACAGATAGTGTGAGACAGATAAGACAGTTAGACACAGATAGTGTGAGACAGATAAGACAGTTAGATACAGATAGTGTGAGACAGATAAGACAGTTAGATACAGATAGTGTGAGACAGATAAGACAGTTAGATACAGATAGTGTGAGACAGATAAGACAGTTAGACACAGATAGTGTGAGACAGATAAGACAGTTAGACACAGATAGTGTGAGACAAATAAGACAGTTAGATACAGATAGTGTGAGACAGATAAGACAGTTAGATACAGATAGTGTGAGACAGATAAGACAGTTAGATACAGATAGTGTGAGACAGATAAGACAGATACAGATAGTGTGAGACAAATAAGACAGTTAGATACAGATAGTGTGAGACAGATAAGACAGTTAGATACAGATAGTGTGAGACAGATAAGACAGACACAGATGGTGTGAGACAGATAAGACAGTTAGACACAGATAGTGTGAGACAGATAAGACAGTTAGACACAGATAGTGTGAGACAGATAAGACAGATACAGATAGTGTGAGACAGATAAGACAGTTAGACACAGATAGTGTGAGACAGATAAGACAGATACAGATAGTGTGAGACAGATAAGACAGTTAGACACAGATAGTGTGAGACAGATAAGACAGTTAGATACAGATAGTGTGAGACAGATAAGACAATTAGACACAGATAGTGTGAGACAGATAAGACAGTTAGATACAGATAGTGTGAGACAGATAAGACAGTTAGACACAGATAGTGTGAGACAGATAAGACAGTTAGACACAGATAGTGTGAGACAGATAAGACAGTTAGATACAGATAGTGTGAGACAGATAAGACAGTTAGATACAGATAGTGTGAGACAGATAAGACAGTTAGATACAGATAGTGTGAGACAGATAAGACATACACAGATGGTGTGAGACAGATAAGACAGTTAGACACAGATAGTGTGAGACAGATAAGACATACACAGATAGTGTGAGACAGATAAGACAGTTAGACACAGATAGTGTGAGACAGATAAGACAGTTAGATACAGATAGTGTGAGACAGATAAGACAGATACAGATAGTGTGAGACAGATAAGACAGTTAGACACAGATAGTGTGAGACAGACACAGATGGTGTGAGACAGATAAGACAGTTAGATACAGATAGTGTGAGACAGATAAGACAGTTAGATACAGATAGTGTGAGACAGATAAGACAGTTAGATACAGATAGTGTGAGACAGATAAGACAGTTAGATACAGATAGTGTGAGACAGATAAGACAGTTAGATACAGATAGTGTGAGACAGATAAGACAGTTAGATACAGATAGTGTGAGACAGATAAGACAGTTAGATACAGATAGTGTGAGACAGATAAGACAGTTAGATACAGATAGTGTGAGACAGATAAGACAGTTAGATACAGATAGTGTGAGACAGATAAGACAGACACAGATAGTGTGAGACAGATAAGACAGACACAGATAGTGTGAGACAGATAAGACAGACACAGATAGTGTGAGACAGATAAGACAGACACAGATAGTGTGAGACAGATAAGACAGATACAGATAGTGTGAGACAGATAAGACAGTTAGACACAGATAGTGTGAGACAGATAAGACAGTTAGACACAGATAGTGTGAGACAGATAAGACAGTTAGACACAGATAGTGTGAGACAGATAAGACAGTTAGACACAGATAGTGTGAGACAGATAAGACAGTTAGACACAGATAGTGTGAGACAGATAAGACAGTTAGATACAGATAGTGTGAGACAGATAAGACAGTTAGATACAGATAGTGTGAGACAGATAAGACAGTTAGACACAAATAGTGTGAGACAGATAAGACAGATACAGATAGTGTGAGACAGATAAGACAGATACAGATAGTGTGAGACAGATAAGACAGACACAGATAGTGTGAGACAGATAAGACAGATACAGATAGTGTGAGACAGATAAGACAGATACAGATAGTGTGAGACAGATAAGACAGTTAGATACAGATAGTGTGAGACAGATAAGACAGTTAGATACAGATAGTGTGAGACAGATAAGACAGTTAGATACAGATAGTGTGAGACAGATAAGACAGTTAGACACAGATAGTGTGAGACAAATAAGACAGTTAGATACAGATAGTGTGAGACAGATAAGACAGTTAGATACAGATAGTGTGAGACAGATAAGACAGATACAGATAGTGTGAGACAAATAAGACAGTTAGATACAGATAGTGTGAGACAGATAAGACAGTTAGATACAGATAGTGTGAGACAGATAAGACAGTTAGACACAGATAGTGTGAGACAAATAAGACAGTTGGATACAGATAGTGTGAGACAGATAAGACAGTTAGATACAGATAGTGTGAGACAGATAAGACAGACACAGATAGTGTGAGACAGATAAGACAGATACAGATAGTGTGAGACAAATAAGACAGTTAGATACAGATAGTGTGAGACAAATAAGACAGTTAGATACAGATAGTGTGAGACAGATAAGACAGTTAGATACAGATAGTGTGAGACAGATAAGACAGACACAGATAGTGTGAGACAGATAAGACAGACACAGATAGTGTGAGACAGATAAGACAGACACAGATAGTGTGAGACAGATAAGACAGTTAGACACAGATAGTGTGAGACAGATAAGACAGTTAGATACAGATAGTGTGAGACAGATAAGACAGTTAGACACAGATAGTGTGAGACAAATAAGACAGTTAGATACAGATAGTGTGAGACAGATAAGACAGACACAGATAGTGTGAGACAGATAAGACAGTTAGACACAGATATTGTGAGACAGATAAGACAGTTAGATACAGATAGTGTGAGACTGATAAGACAGACACAGATAGTGTGAGACAGATAAGACAGACACAGATAGTGTGAGACAGATAAGACAGACACAGATAGTGTGAGACAGATAAGACAGTTAGACACAGATAGTGTGAGACAGATAAGACAGTTAGACACAGATAGTGTGAGACAGATAAGACAGTTAGACACAGATAGTGTGAGACAGATAAGACAGTTAGATACAGATAGTGTGAGACAGATAAGACAGACACAGATAGTGTGAGACAGATAAGACAGACACAGATAGTGTGAGACAGATACGACAGACACAGATATTGTGAGACAGATACGATAGACACAGATATTGTGAGACAGATAAGATAGACACAGATATTGTGAGACAGATAAGACAGACACAGATAGTGTGGGAAAGATAAGACAGTTAGACATAGACAGTGTGAGACAGCTAGACACAAAGACTGTATGACAGATAACACAAGAGACATAAGATATTAAGAGTAGAAGAGTGACATTGGATGTGCCTTACCTGATAGTCTGGCATCGGGAAGACATTGCTAAAGCCACCACCACTAATATAATCTGTAACTTCGTGGGTCACCTGAAAAGGGTTTTTAAATGCTGTTCCTCCAACTGTTGTCACATAGGGACTGTGAAAAAAAAACAAAACCATCAGTCCCATTAGTGACTCTTATTCACATGAAAAATAGGCTTAAAGGGAATGAAGATATTTGTCTAACTGTAAATAATGGTCACCTCAGTGGAATTAAGATGAAAAGGTGTAAGTCTCACTTTGTGAGGTAGGACCAGTTAGATTGCGTTGGATCAGTGTTGGTAGTGGTGAAATGTGATTGCACATGGTGAATATGAAAGGCTTGGCTGAAAAAAACAATCTGAGCCTAGATCAATGAATCTGAAGCAAATGTAGCTTTAGTGAGTTGAGATACCATGCAGCAAGGGAATCACGGATGGAAGAAATACTGACTTAATTTGTGGCACACATAATTTATCTGGCGAAGGACCGACTAGTAGGACTTAGGATCTGGTGGTTGGCATTTCAGGGGCTAGGAGAGAGTAGATTAGCAAGTGTTAAAGCCAATTGTGGGGAGTTACAGGAGAGTTATTTACAATATACTGGGTAATGTGTTAGCTAGGTTTCTTGGGTTATGAAGCGTAGTCTGGAAAAAAACTTGTTTTTATTCAGGGTCATTTTGTTCACTCTCCAAGTATATTGGGTTGATTAAAACTGTCTATTACTTGATAGAGTAGAGTGGTAATGGCAAAAACTGTAAGGGAATATAAGAATGCCCGTGTTATGCAAATGTCTATCCTAAGAATTCATATCTGACATCATCTATGTTTATATTTCCATATTTTACTGGGTTTTGTTCGTAGTCTGGCCTATGTAAACAGGGATGCAGAGGATCCGGTGTGTGTCATTGGCACTTCTGGAGCTGCATTTTAAATAGGTGGAATGTTCCCATAAAAATTTGAGTTCCCCTGTGACATCAACAAGCATGCTATTTGGGGGACAAAAGCCAAATTACATGACAAAATCTGTCATCCGTAAGTGTTACGGTACCAACAGGATACCAAGGGTTAATACCAGATGGAAGATGCCCTGAATGTGAGATCAGCAACTCACAACCCAGCTAATTCCCCCCTCAAACATGAGACCAGGCTCCACATTGAAGGTTAAAACAGAATGCACTTTATTGAAGGCTATATGCCCAGTATTTATGCAGGTCTGACCCCAGATGGGGGGTTGAAAGAATATTGTACATTAGATAGAGGGAAAACGCCCTTTGACATGATACAATAGAATTACATTACTTAAGCAGATAAACAATTTAGTCTTTCTTATCACTTGGGCGTCTGCTCTCTGGATGTGAGTAAACAATGTGAATGTTTATCACTAAACTTAATTACAGTACACAATAGCTGATGCCAGCAACCTGGTATTTAGAAAATAGCTTCTTAAAGCTGAACAAAGTTAACTCTTTCAGTACTGACAGAAGGGTCTGTCACATAGCTCCCTCCTAGTGGAACACTCTGGCAGACCCGGCTTGACCCTTTGGCGGGTCAACCTGGGGATGACCGGACTAGGAGGTGGTAGGCATGTCAGTTTGCCGGGACAATCCATCTGTATTCCCGTTATGAGAGAGAATTCCTGCCCGTATAAATAAGGGTTCAACTTCTTCAGTGCCCAGACCAGGGCTAAACAGTCCTTCAAAATCTCATCAGCTTCTTTACTTGGTTTTTGTACCTGCTCTTTATAGGTATCCACAATCCCTTCATACTGACATAGGGTGCCCTTGAGTTGCTGCACCTCACTATGAGCCAGCGTCAGCTTCTCCTCCAGTGTCGCTAAGTTTGTCTTTAATGTTTCATGTTCCACTCTCAAGCTGGTGTTTTCTGCAGTCTGTTGGTGCAGCTTGTCTAGCAGAGATTCCTGTTCTAAACGTGCATTTTCCTCTGCGCTCCTCTTCTCTCCCGCTAGCACTGTTACGTGATTGTTTATCGTGACCATTTCATCCTCTACTTGACTCTTCTCCTTCATCAGCACATTGTAACGGGACTTCCACGTATCAATAGCGGATAGAGATTTACTGAGCTCAGCGTCCTGGGGCTTAGCAGCAGGTGGGTCAGTCTCTGCTGCACGGATCTGGGCACGGGTAGTCACAGGGTTAACATCAGCGGGACCCATAGGAGCGTAGGCAGAAACAAGGGGTGCCAAGTTATTTCCAAGGAGAACATCAGCTGGTAAGTCCTTCATGACCCCCTGTTACGGTTACCCTTAGTCTCGCTGAGAGATGGACCGCTTAGTAGCCTGGATCCCTATTGCTAAAGAGGGGAGAAGCTGCTTTCCATAGTATTCTATATGAGTCTCGCAAACATAGAATAATCTCCCTTAGCTGCAGTACAGCTAGGATAGAAAAGGGGGTTGGAGAAGGCGCCACAGGCTATCTGGTGTTAAACCTAAATTATAAATTTCTCCAAAATTGAAGTGCAATAAGCGTATAATACTAGCTGACTTCTATAGGGGTATATGTAAAATGACTTGAACAAATAATCCAACACTGTTGTGACAATAAGGCAATTCACTGATTACAATTTGAAAAATTACATTTAATGAAAACAAACAAATTATTATAAAACATTTAATACATTTCTCTGATTTAGTAGAACAGTTAATAAGCTTCACTTCAACATAAAAACCATATGGCAATACTAATCCACACTAAAAAATAGCACTCCTTCTAAGTTAACCTAATAATAGCAGGCTTTCTAAGTGAACCTAATATTAATAGTATAATACTAGAATGATACAAAGTTAAAACCAATAAGCAGAGCTAGATATAGGGCTAATCGTTTCTACTATCTAGTTTTGAACCGGATATTGTAAACCTGAACGCTGTCTGTAAATGTTATTGGTGACTAAATTTTGACAGGCACAGTCTCTCAAGTAACAGTTAATAGGACTCCAGATAGATCGTTTTCTGTTTATGAAGAAGGTAAAATACACAGTAGTTCTTAAAGTGCAATATAACCATAAGACTTTGAATCTTCAACCCTCACTTCTAAGGGTCTTTGTAAAAGGAAAGTCAGTAGTAAGCACTTACCCGGTGCTATGGGCGGGGCTTTTTCTTCCGCTCACCTGTAACGCACCTTGTATATCTTTTCGTCGGTGACAATCTTACAATTATTCAGTAGGTAGATTGTAACTTCAAAGTGTGCACACTCTCGATCCTCCTTAGATTGATGCTCCTACCGTCTTCACTCAGTAGGCAAATCCACTTGGCTCTGGCACCACGGTCCTGGGAGCTTCCTGATTACAAGTCTTTTTCAAAACAAGCCGGATACTGGTATGGTCTACGCGTTTCAGCTCACCAGGGAGCCTTTGTCAAGATACCTTCCTCCAGCTGTGATCCCTTTTTAAAGGATTCCTCCATTAACCCTATATGTGCCTTCCAAATAATCAGTGGTTCCTTCTTTCATTATTTAATGTGCCCTGTATTTTTGTGCATTACAGTCACCAATTTCAGTGCAGGTTATACCGGTTGAGAAGTTACTAAAGTGCCCTCATGAAAACAATATTTAAAAAGCCAAAATAATATCATTACAAAAATTATGACTTTATTCTAGTTTCTACATTTGTTAATCTACTTTAAAATTATAACAGTTAATTGCCTCACAATCGCCAACGAATGGTCAACACCCCTAAAAACGTATCTGTCCCTAATATTAAGATTCCGGTCTTTTTTTATAAAAAATTATTATTTGTTTGTTTAGATAAAAAATGATTCCAAAAAAACAAAAAATTATTATTTTCTTGCTTGGGTTCGAACTCGCAGACCTTATAACTGCAGTCTGACCACCTAACCATTAGGCTGTGTTGGAAGTTATCTCAATAGGATTTCAATGTTAATATTTGGCCTTTAACTAGCTTATATATAATCCGATAAGTAATCATAGATTATCTATTTGTCATATATCTTAATGGTTGATTGGCTTAAATTAGATTTGTAAAACAAATCTTTCCTAACTTGGGCTCGAACTCATAGCCCTTACGGTCAGAGTCTAACTTCTTATCCATTGTGCTATGATGGAAGTTCAAAGGGATCGAATTCTCTCCTTCTATATAACCTTGAGTTGTTAACTATTTGGATGCAACAGATGGTCTATAAAGAGAATAAATCTATTTTTAAATAACAGGGTCGATTCGAACCTCGGACCTATTGTGTTTAAAGCCTAAGCACTAGCCACTCGACTATTGACTTATTGAAGAATTCTTGCTTCTATTTGGGTCTTTTAAAGGATAAATTTTTATATTAATGGGCTTTGTTCTTAGACATTTGTTTATAAATCATGGACAATTTTTATATATTATTGTTCCTAAAAGGGACATAGAAGTGTTATTTAGTGGATGATATTCATAGTCACTCTGTTAATTCACCCCAAGGAAACATATATATTTAATCAACTTTCTTAACCAGTATGACATCTAAAATATTTAAATACAGTATATTTAATCTCGTTCGTTTTGATGGACATAATAAATCCTTCTATTTATATAAGGGCATTCAAGTCCATTTCACTATTCAGCCCTTTGGGGTGGAGTGTACCGAAATTATATATAAATTCTGCTTCTTGTCTGAGCAACTTTTTATTAGTATTCCCTCTTCTTCCATCCTGCACTATTTTCTTAATGCCCCAGAATTTTTGTATTTCTGTGTTGCCTTTATGAACCTCTTTGAAATGTTTATACAGAGTTGTGTCTTCTCTTTCATGCTCTATTGCTAACAGATGTTCATGTATACGGTCTTTCAATTTCCGTCCTGTTTGACCAAAATACCTTAGATTACAGTCGCATTGTAGCATATAGATAATATTTGTATCGGTGCATCTTATAATATCTGTTATATTAGTAATTCTCCCGTCTTTCTCTGACTTAATCTGTTTTAATTTCGTACTATGTTTACAGGACTTGCATTGGTGGCAGGGGAAGAACCCCTCTATCTTATTGCCCTCAAGTGTTCTATATCCTCTATTGCACATTTCATTCCCCCTTTTGTACTCGCTCGGAGCCAATATCGTTTTTAAATTCTTAGCTTTTCTGTAAATAAAATTGGGGTTTCTTCCTAAGTTTGGGCCTATTATGGGGTCTTTCAATAAAAGATGCCAGTGTTTCTTAACCAATTTTTGAAACTGTTTGTGATGGGCTGAATAGGTCGTGATTATGGGTATATCCATTGTCTCTTTTAGCTTCCCCTTATAAGGTTTTTCTTTTTTTCTTAGTAGTTCCTCCCTGTCCATCTTTTTAACTTCATCCACTGTCTCTAAGATCTTTAAAATGTCATATCCCTTCTCTTCAAATCTTTTCATTAGTACTTTTGATTGTTTCTCAAAGTCCACTAGATCTGTGCAGTTCCTCCTAACACGCATCAGTTGACCCTTTGGTATGTTCTTTTTCCATTGGCTATTGTGACAACTCTCAGAATCAATATAATTGTTAGAATCGACCTTTTTAAAAAAGGTCTTTGTTTTAATTGCATTATTGATTATCTCAATTTCTATGTCTAAATAATTAATTTTTTCTTTACTAGATTCATATGTGAATTGTAAACCAAAGTTATTGGAATTAAGGTCATCAATGAAAATATCTAATAATTCTATGTCCCCCTTCCAGACGAAAAACAGATCGTCAATATAACGTCTATAGAGCACAAGGTTCGCACCCCATGGGGATCTTGCTATCAGTTCTCTTTCAAAGACCCCCATGAATAAGTTAGCATAACTAGGTGCGAACCTTGTGCCCATAGCCGTACCCTTTATTTGCAAAAAATAACTGTTCTCAAACTTGAAATAATTGTTATTCAAGATAAATTTTATACATTTCAATAAAAAATCTCTTTGCGTGCTGGTCATCTCTGAGTCCTGTCTCATAAAGTATTCTATAGCTTGTATTCCTAAATTATGCTCTATGTTAGTATAAAGTGAGCTAACATCGCAGGTGACCAGCACAAAATTTGGTTCCCATTGGATCTCTTTGAGTACTCTTAAAAAATGTGCCAAATCTGATAGATATGAGGGAAGTTCTTTCACGTAGTTTTGCAAGAAATAGTCAATATATTGGGACATATTAGACGTTATTGAATCTATGCCCGATATAATCGGGCGTCCTGGGGGTTCCTTGAGATCCTTGTGGATCTTTGGTAAGAAGTAAAATATGGGGGTTCTAAAGTTCTTAATCAACAAGAAATTATACTCTGAATCAGTCACCAAATTAGTTAGTTTTGCATCATCAAGCAATATTTTAAGTCTCCCTTGAAATTCATCCCCTGGGTCACTAAGTAATTTTTTATATGTTGTTGTGTTATTCAATAGTCTGTAAGCTTCAGTTAAATAATAAGTATTACTCATGATTACCACTCCGCCCCCTTTATCGGCCTGTTTAATGACTATATCCGTCCTAGCTTGTAAATCTTTTAATATCGATTTTTCCTTCAGACTCAAATTCCACTTCATATTCTTGGTTTGTTTGGTATCAATATCCTCCAAATCCTGCTTAACCAATTTCTCGAAGGATTCTATATAGTTCCCTTTTTCTTGTGTTGGGAAGAACTGGGATTTTTGTCTAAAATTAGTGTGAATAAATTTATTTTCAGTCTCTGAGGGCTTAGTATCTTTGATAGGATTCTTTAAAAAGTACTTTTTTAAAGTTAATTTTCTTATGAATTGATTAATGTTTACATAATGTTCAAACTTATTAAGTTTGGAAGTGGGAGCAAAGGAAAGCCCTCTGTTCAGAACAGACTCCTGGGTTGTCGTTAATTGTAAATTACTTAGATTAAAGATCCCATTATTCTCAGTTGATTTATGTATTCTAGTTGTGTCTTTATTGGTAGTTTCATCTTTATCTAATCCTCATCATCTTCCCCCTCTTCTCCCTCTCTTCTTCTCTTTCCCTTCGGTGGGTTGTGATTTCTTTCCTGACTTACTCCTAAAAAATTGGCCGATGTAGTTGCTCTTTGGGATGACTGTTCTACTGTTCTCAATGTATCAAATCTATTAAATGATGGAACCCTCCAATCCTGCTGTGTTTGTTCTGTTCGATTTCTAAATTCACGTTGATCAAAATCCCTATTATGCCAACCTCTCTGGTAATGTCTGTTATCGTCAAAATGTCTGTAGTATCTGTTTTCGTACCTTTGATGTCTATATTCATCTCTATGTTTGTCCCTCATTCCGTTGTATCCATAGTCCTGATCAAATTTCTGTAGTATGGATATGAATTATTTGCACTTCTGGGATTCCAACTGTTAGTATTACGAGGAATCCTATTGTTACTGTAATCCCTAGATCTATTATTCCCATAATAGTCTCGTCCCCTCAAGGTCTCCCTTGGTTGTCTCTCTATTCTATCTCCTCTTATCATATTTTCTTCAATAGTTTGACCTTCCCTTTCATATACATTTGTATTCCTATTATTCACCAAAAATTTGTTACTACATGTATCTCCTTGTTCTCTTTGTATCCTATTTTTGAATTCTTTATTATCCCTCTCTTCTGGCCTGTTTTGTGGCCTATTTTCCTTCCTTTTGCTAAACAGTGTGTTATTCTTTTTCATTATAATTGGTACACTTTCTCCCTGTTCATCCTCTTTATTTTCTTCCAATTTATAATCTTCTCTGTCCCTATTATATTTTTTCCATTTGTTATTCAATAGGTCGACATTTAAATCTCCTAACTTTTTAATGATTACACTCTCTTTTTCTAGAGATTTACTGTCTTTCCTCTTTTTATCAAACATTGTTTTGGTTTGAATAAGTTCTTCATTAATTTCCTTTAATGCAATATTTCTGGCCTTAATAATAATTTTAATAAGGTCTATTGATGCCTTTTCTAATACATCAAACCACTCAATTTTTAAATCTGTTTTCAATTCAAAAGTGCAGTCTTTTTTCAGACGTAATCCCCTTGGACATTAATCAATTCATAAGAAAATTAACTTTAAAAAAGTACTTTTTAAAGAATCCTATCAAAGATACTAAGCCCTCAGAGACTGAAAATAAATTTATTCACACTAATTTTAGACAAAAATCCCAGTTCTTCCCAACACAAGAAAAAGGGAACTATATAGAATCCTTCGAGAAATTGGTTAAGCAGGATTTGGAGGATATTGATACCAAACAAACCAAGAATATGAAGTGGAATTTGAGTCTGAAGGAAAAATCGATATTAAAAGATTTACAAGCTAGGACCGATATAGTCATTAAACAGGCCGATAAAGGGGGCGGAGTGGTAATCATGAGTAATACTTATTATTTAACTGAAGCTTACAGACTATTGAATGACACAACAACATATAAAAAATTACTTAGTGACCCAGGGGATGAATTTCAAGGGAGACTTAAAATATTGCTTGATGATGCAAAACTAACTAATTTGGTGACTGATTCAGAGTATAATTTCTTGTTGATTAAGAACTTTAGAACCCCCATATTTTACTTCTTACCAAAGATCCACAAGGATCTCAAGGAACCCCCAGGACGCCCGATTATATCGGGCATAGATTCAATAACGTCTAATATGTCCCAATATATTGACTATTTCTTGCAAAACTAAGTGAAAGAACTTCCCTCATATCTATCAGATTCTGCACATTTTTTAAGAGTACTCAAAGAGATCCAATGGGAACCAAATTTTGTGCTGGTCACCTGCGATGTTTGCTCACTTTATACTAACATAGAGCATAATTTAGGAATACAAGCTATAGAATACTTTATGAGACAGGACTCAGAGATGACCAGCACGCAAAGAGATTTTTTATTGAAATGTATAAAATTTATCTTGAATAACAATTATTTCAAGTTTGAGAACAGTTATTTTTTGCAAATAAAGGGTACGGCTATGGGCACAAGGTTCGCACCTAGTTATGCTAACTTATTCATGGGGGTCTTTGAAAGAGAACTGATAGCAAGATCTCCATGGGGTGCGAACCTTGTGCTCTATAGACGTTATATTGACGATCTGTTTTTCGTCTGGAAGGGGGACATAGAATTATTAGATATTTTCATTGATGACCTTAATTCCAATAACTTTGGTTTACAATTCACATATGAATCTAGTAAAGAAAAAATTAATTATTTAGACATAGAAATTGAGATAATCAATAATGCAATTAAAACAAAGACCTTTTTTAAAAAGGTCGATTCTAACAATTATATTGATTCTGAGAGTTGTCACAATAGCCAATGGAAAAAGAACATACCAAAGGGTCAACTGATGCGTGTTAGGAGGAACTGCACAGATCTAGTGGACTTTGAGAAACAATCAAAAGTACTAATGAAAAGATTTGAAGAGAAGGGATATGACACTTTAAAGATCTTAGAGACAGTGGATGAAGATAAAAAGATGGACAGGGAGGAACTACTAAGAAAAAAAGAAAAACCTTATAAGGGGAAGCTAAAAGAGACAATGGATATACCCATAATCACGACTTATTCAGCCCATCACAAACAGTTTCAAAAATTGGTCAAGAAACACTGGCATCTTTTATTGAAAGACCCCATAATAGGCCCAAACTTAGGAAGAAACCCCAATTTTATTTACAGAAAAGCTAAGAATTTAAAAACGATATTGGCTCCGAGCGAGTACAAAAGGGGGAATGAAATGTGCAATAGAGGATATAGAACACTTGAGGGCAATAAGATAGAGGGGTTCTTCCCCTGCCACCAATGCAAGTCCTGTAAACATAGTACGAAATTAAAACAGATTAAGTCAGAGAAAGACGGGAGAATTACTAATATAACAGATATTATAAGATGCACCAATACAAATATTATCTATATGCTACAATGCGACTGTAATCTAAGGTATTTTGGTCAAACAGGACGGAAATTGAAAGACCGTATACGTGAACATCTGTTGGCAATAGAGCATGAAAGAGAAGACACAACTCTGTATAAACATTTCAAAGAGGTTCATAAAGGCAACACAGAAATACAAAAATTCTGGGGCATTAAGAAAATAGTGCAGGATGGAAGAAGAGGGAATACTAATAAAAAGTTGCTCAGACAAGAAGCAGAATTTATATATAATTTCGGTACACTCCACCCCAAAGGGCTGAATAGTGAAATGGACTTGAATGCCCTTATATAAATAGAAGGATTTATTATGTCCATCAAAACGAACGAGATTAAATATACTGTATTTAAATATTTTAGATGTCATACTGGTTAAGAAAGTTGATTAAATATATATGTTTCCTTGGGGTGAATTAACAGAGTGACTATGAATATCATCCACTAAATAACACTTCTATGTCCCTTTTAGGAACAATAATATATAAAAATTGTCCATGATTTATAAACAAATGTCTAAGAACAAAGCCCATTAATATAAAAATTTATCCTTTAAAAGACCCAAATAGAAGCAAGAATTCTTCAACGAGTCAATAGTCGAGTGGCTAGTGCTTAGGCTTTACACACAATAGGTCCGAGGTTCGAATCCACCCTGTTATTTAAAAATAGATTTATTCTCTTTATAGACCATCTGTTGCATCCAAATAGTTAACAACTCAAGGTTATATAGAAGGAGAGAATTCGATCCCTTTGAACTTCCATCATAGCACAATGGATAAGAAGTTAGACTCTGACCGTAAGGGCTATGAGTTCGAGCCCAAGTTAGGAAAGATTTGTTTTACAAATCTAATTTAAGCCAATCAACCATTAAGATATATGACAAATAGATAATCTATGATTACTTATCGGATTATATATAAGCTAGTTAAAGGCCAAATATTAACATTGAAATCCTATCGAGATAACTTCCAACACAGCCTAATGGTTAGGTGGTCAGACTGCAGTTATAAGGTCTGCGAGTTCGAACCCAAGCAAGAAAATAATAATTTTTTGTTTTTTGGAATCATTTTTTATCTAAACAAACAAATAATAATTTGTTATAAAAAAAGACCGGAATCTTAATATTAGAGACAGATACGTTTTTAGGGGTGTTTACCATTCGTTGGCGATTGTGAGGCAATTAACTGTTATAATTTTAAAGTAGATTAACAAATGTAGAAACTAGAATAAAGTCATAATTTTTGTAATGATATTATTTTGGCTTTTTAAATATTGTTTTCATGAGGGCACTTTAGTAACTTCTCAACCGGTATAACCTGCACTGAAATTGGTGACTTGTAATGCACAAAAATACAGGGCACATTAAATAATGAAAGAAGGAACCACTGATTATTTGGAAGGCACATATAGGGTTAATGGAGGAATCCTTTAAAAAGGGATCACAGCTGGAGGAAGGTATCTTGACAAAGGCTCCCTGGTGAGCTGAAACGCGTAGACCATACCAGTATCCGGCTTGTTTTGAAAAAGACTTGTAATCAGGAAGCTCCCAGGACCGTGGTGCCAGAGCCAAGTGGATTTGCCTACTGAGCGAAGACGGTAGGAGCATCAATCTAAGGAGGATCGAGAGTGTGCACACTTTGAAGTTACAATCTACCTACTGAATAATTGTAAGATTGTCACCAACGAAAAGATATACAAGGTGCGTTACAGGTGAGCGGAAGAAAAAGCCCCGCCCATAGCACCGGGTAAGTGCTTACTACTGACTTTCCTTTTACAAAGACCCTTAGAAGTGAGGGTGAAGATTCGAAGTCTTATGGTTATATTGCACTTTATGAACTACTGTGTATTTTACCTTCTTCATAAGCAGAAAACGATCTATCTGGAGTCCTATTAACTGTTACTTGAGAGACTGTGCCTGTCAAAATTTAGTCACCAATAACATTTACAGACAGCGTTCAGGTTTACAATATCCGGTTCAAAACTAGATAGTAGAAACGATTAGCCCTATATCTAGCTCTGCTTATTGGTTTTAACTTTGTATCATTCTAGTATTATACTATTAATATTAGGTTCACTTAGAAAGCCTGCTATTATTAGGTTAACTTAGAATGAGTGCTATTTTTTAGTGTGGATTAGTATTGCCATATGGTTTTTATGTTGAAGTGAAGCTTATTAACTGTTCTACTAAATCAGAGAAATGTATTAAATGTTTTATAATAATTTGTTTGTTTTCATTAAATGTTATTTTTCAAATTGTAATCAGTGAATTGCCTTATTGTCACAACAGTGTTGGATTATTTGTTCAAGTCATTTTACATATACCCCTATAGAAGTCAGCTAGTATTATACGCTTATTGCACTTCAATTTTGGAGAAATTTATAATTTAGGTTTAACACCAGATAGCCTGTGGCGCCTTCTCCAACCCCCTTTTCTTTTCTTTTTAGATATTATTGCACTAATTGTGAGAAGTGCAATTAGGAGAAAGGCATTTCTGGTTTAGCTTGTTCACAGCATACACACCCCTTTTTAGTACAGCTAGGATACCCTTCTGCCCACAAAAACGAGTCAACGCTGCGATTGAGGGTCAAACAAGAACTCAGGACTGGGATGCCCAGCCTGCTTTTTATTAAGGTTACATGCACACAGGGCACTCCCAGGGGGAGAGGGGGGGAAGCACAAAATCCCCCATCACACATTTAGATAGAGAGCACTGTCCTTTGACAGGCCACAATAGGATTACAGTACTTAAGATAACAAGTTTACAAGTTCATCTTATCAATTAGCAGTCTGGCTCCAGAGGTGATTAGACAATGGGATTTGTTATCACTAAACTTAGAGCTGAGGCCAGCAAACGTGTATTTAGGCAATAGTTTCTAAAAGCTGAAAAAAAAGAGTTAACTATTTATGAAATGATACTTGTTACGGTTTTCTTGGAGCCCTTCTTAGGCGCTGGCTTGCTGGTTCAGGCATTGCTGCTGGGAAATAAGCTCTTCACAACAAAATAACTAATGCTTCTGTAACAGTGCTCCCTTTCTGTGGAACACTCTGGCAGACACGGTCTGACCCCTTTTCGGGGCAGACTAAGGCTGTCCAGACCGCTGGTTATGCGGGGCTGAGGTCGGTTTGTCTGGACAACCCGTCGGCGTTGCCATTCTGTTTCCCAGGTCTGTAAGTAATGGTGAAATTGAAGGGTTGCAACGATAAGCTCCAACGTAATAGCCTGCCGTTATCTCCAGAGACCCGGTTCAGCCACACCAACGGGTTATGGTCGATGACCAGAGTGAACTCCTGACCATATAAATAGGGAGTCAATTTCTTTAATGCCCACACCAAAGCCAAACACTCCTTTTCGACCGCTGCATAGCTGACTTCGCGGGGCAGGAGCTTCCGGCTGATGTAGGCAACTGGATGCTCCCCTCCATCTTCGCCTACTTGGCTGAGGACGGCTCCCAGCCCGAACATGGAAGCATCTGTATGGACGATAAAACGTTTGTTAAAGGCTGGGGCCGCCAAGACAGGAGCGTTAATTAGAGCATTTTTGAGAGCCTGGAAAGCCGTTTCACAGTGGGGAGACCACAGGACCTGTCGAGGTAAGTTCTTCTTGGTCAAGTCAGTCAGGGGTTTGGCAAGTGTGCTGTAGTCTGGTACGAACCGTCTATAGTACCCTGCCGTGCCCAGGAAGGCTAGGACCTGAGTCTTAGTGATGGGGGTGGGCCAATTGGCGACAGCTTCTATTTTGGCCGGCTCTGGTCGCTGCTTTCCACACCCCACCCGGTGACCCAGGTACTGTACCTCGGCCATCCCAAAGTGGCATTTTTCTGGCTTCAGAGTCAGGCCAGCAGCCCGGATCTGATCCAGAACCATTCCCACATGAGCTAAGTGGTCCTCCCAGGACTCACTGTGGATCGCTATGTCGTCCAGGTAGGCGCAAGCAAAACTCTGGAAGCCATCCAGGAGCCTATCCACCAAGCGCTGGAATGTAGCTGGGGCATTCTTCATCCCAAACGGCATTACCCTAAACTGATATAAGCCGAATGGGGTGACGAATGCCGACTTGGGGATAGCCTCCGGGCCCAGGGGAATCTGCCAGTAACCTTTGCAGAGGTCAATAGTGGTCAGGTAATTTCCCCTGGCTATACGATCGAGTAGCTCGTCTACCCTGGGCATAGGGTAAGCGTCCGTCACGGTATTTTCATTGAGCCTCCGATAGTCTACGCAGAACCGGGTGGTCCCATCTTTCTTGGGCACCAAGACAACTGGGGAGGCCCAGGGACTATCGGAGGGCTCAATTACCCTGAGCTGGAGCATCTCATCGATCTCCTTCTTCATTCCTGTCCTAACTGCTTCGGGGATTCGGTACGGAGCCTGGCGCAAGGGAGCTTGTCCCGGAGTATCTACCTGGTGGGTGGTTAAAGTAGTGTACCCTGGCTTCGGGGAGAAGGTGAGGTGTTTGGACTGGAGGAGTTGGTTGAGCTGCTCCCTTTCAGTGGGGCTAAGTCGGTCCCCTATCTGAACCTGCGCCACTATACCTGTGGGGAGGCTCTTTTCTAATAGGTCTGGAATGGGTAAACTGTCGGGGTCTTCCTGAGGGGAACAACATACGGCCGTCACGTTTTCTGGTCGCTCAAAATATTCCTTGAGCATGTTTACATGGAATGTCTTTCTAAGATTGTTGTCGTGGCAGCTAGCTATCACATAAGTGGTGTCTCCCCTTTTCTCTACGATCTGGTAGGGACCCTGCCAGGACGCCTGCAATTTGTCTGTCTTCACCGGCTTAAGTACTAACACCTTTTGTCCTATGGTGAAGATTCTCTTTCAGGCCCCCCGATCGTACCATACTTTCTGTCTTCTCTGGGCCAACTGGAGATTAGCCCGCACGGATTTGGCTAATTGCTCCATTCGGTCCCTGAGCTCCAGCACGTATGGCACAATGGGGACACCGTCAGCCTCCATCTCTCCCTCCCAGTGCTCCCGGATCAGGTTTAGGGGTCCCTGTACCTTTCTTCCGTAGAGCAACTCGAAGGGAGAGAACCCTGTCGTTTCCTGGGGCACCTCCCGATAAGCAAATAGGAGGTGCGGCAGGAAGCGTTCCCAGTCTCGGTATTCCTGAGTGAACGTCTTGAGCATTTGCTTGAGGGTCCCATTGAACCTCTCACACAGCCCGTTCGTCTGGGGGTGGTATGGGGAGCTCAGGAGGGACTTAATTTTGCAAACCTGCCAGAGTTGTTGGGTCAATTCAGCCGTAAATTGGGTGCCTCGGTCGGATAGGATTTCTTTTGGAAATCCTACCCGGGAGAACACCTGTACTAGTGCATTCGCTACATTATCCGCTTGTATGTTGGATAGGGCGACAGCCTCTGGGTACCTGGTAGCGTAGTCCACTACAGTAAGAATGTATCGCTTACCGGAGGGACTAGGGGTAGCCAGTGGTCCCACTAGGTCAATAGCAACCCGGCTGAAGGGTTCCTCTACAATGGGCATATTTACTAGCTGGGCTTTAGGGTGATCGCCTCGCCTTCCTACTCGTTGACACACATCGCAGGTGTTACAGTAAGTTCTAACGTCAGCGTGCACCCCTGGCCAAAAGAACGTGTGAGTAATGCGGTGTAGGGTACGGGTAACGGCTAGGTGGCCTGCTAAGGGGATGTCGTGGCCTATTTTGAGGATTTCTTGACGGTATTTGTGGGGCACTACCAGCTGTCGCCTACGCTGTCCCCTTTTCTCTGTCCAGCGGTATAGTTTCCCTTTTTCCCATAAGAATGTTTCGTTATCTGCCCCGCCCCCTCCGGTCTCTGCTCATTCCCGGTACTTTTGTAAAGTCGGGTCAGTCTTAGACTCTGCCTCGAAAGCATCTGGGGTGTCCCAGGGTATGGGGCCTAACCTGTCAGGCAAGGTCGGGGTAGGTCTTACCGGTGTCTCCCGCACTGGTGAGAGCTCTCGCTCCGTCCGGGCTTGGGCCCGTGTAGTCACTGGGTCCGCCTCGTTGTTGCATACTGGAGCATAGGCAGAAGTCATGGGGCCCAAATCGTTGCCCAGTAGTACTTCGGCAGGTAAATTATCCATTAGGCCCACGTTCACAGCCCCCTTTCCCGCTCCCCAATCAAGATGCACTTTAGCTGTTGGAATTTTGTACACATCCCCCCCCGCCACTCTAACGGCCACAGTCTGTCCGGATCGCTTGTGCTCTGGCACCAAATGACTCTATACCAGCGTGATAGTAGCCCCTGTGTCTCGCAATCCCTCGGTAGATCGCCCCTCGAGCCATACCCTCTGCCGATGGTGCTGGCGGTTATCTGAGGCAGCATATACAGGGTCTGCCTCGTGAAGCGGCCCCACATATCCCTCCATAGGGGCCTCTTGGTTAACACAGAGGGCCCGGGCCGGACGATAGGACCCAGAGGGGTAATTGTAATTCCTGGGTGTCTGGTGCGTATTAAGGGGGCAGATAGCCATGAAATGCCCTGGTTGCTTGCATCGGTGGCAAGTCGGTCTGGGACGCTCAGAGCTGTTATTGGGTGGTCCTGAGTGTTGGATGGGCCCTGTGGGCACCGGGGCTCAGAATTCAGCACGAGGGGGTGCACGGTAAACCTCTCTGGGTTCGACCCGTGCTGGAGCTCGGTAGTTCATGGGTTCATGAAGACGGGAGTCATAATGTTCATCGGCCAATTTGGCTGCTTCTTCTAAGGTAGAAGGCCGCCTGTCTCGCAGCCATTCCTTCCCTTGCTGTTCCATGCCATTATAAAAATGTTCTAAGAGAAACAATTGTAAAATTTCCTCCCCAGTCACCGCTTTACTTCCGCTCAGCCAGTGATTTGCCGCTCTCCGCATTCGGTGCGCCCATTCCATATGGGTATCGTTAGGCTTCTTTTCCGTGCCCCGAAACTGTCGGCGATACGTGTCCAGAGTTACAGCGTACCGTTGCAACAGTGTCTCCTTAACTAGCTCATACTGTGTCACTTCCTCAGCACCCAGAGTACGAAAGGCTTCCAGGGCTCGCCCGGATAGTTTCCCAGACAATATCGTGGGCCACTCTCTGTTGGGAATCTGGTGCAGGGCACATTGCCTTTCGAAGTCTGCCAAATATTCATCAATCCCTGTCTCGCTCTCTAGGAAGGGTCGAAATGCCGCATAGGGTATCTTGGGCCTCCCAGCATTTTCGACAGGGATGATTACCTGCGGGGCTTCAGCATTGCGGTGTGCGTTCGCTAGGTTGAGTTCGTGGGCTCGAGTCTCTCGTATATCCTCGTCCGCCTCCGCCATCAACTGCTGTACCAATTCCATGGAGGGGTTCGGCCCGTATAATGAGAGCCTTTCCCGAACAATCCTGGTTTTTTCGTCACTAATCGTGGTCGGTGTTTCCGCCATTGTGAAGCTCTGATCCAGTTCGGTCAATTCTGCGATCAGCTCTCTCCTCGGCCGGTTGCTGGCGTACCCCCCTCTGCTTTCAAGTAAATCCTTTAGGGTTGTACGCTTCAATTTTTCGTAAGCGCTCTCCATCCGTTCTGTACCTCTCCTAGGAAATCCAGGAAAATCCCGCCGCTGCCGCCAAATGTTACGGTTACCCTTAGTCTCGCTGAGAGATGGACCGCTTAGTAGCCTGGATCCCTATTGCTAAAGAGGGGAGAAGCTGCTTTCCATAGTATTCTATATGAGTCTCGCAAATATAGAATAATCTCCCTTAGCTGCAGTACAGCTAGGATACCCTTCTGCCCACAAAAACGAGTCAACGCTGCGATTGAGGGTCAAACAAGAACTCAGGACTGGGATGCCCAGTCTGCTTTTTATTAAGGTTACATGCACACAGGGCACTCCCAGGGGGAGAGGGGGGGAAGCACAAAATCCCCCATCACACATTTAGATAGAGAGCACTGTCCTTTGACAGGCCACAATAGGATTACAGTACTTAAGATAACAAGTTTACAAGTTCATCTTATCAATTAGCAGTCTGGCTCCAGAGGTGATTAGACAATGGGATTTGTTATCACTAAACTTAGAGCTGAGGCCAGCAAACGTGTATTTAGGCAATAATTTCTAAAAGCTGAAAAAAAAGAGTTAACTCTTTATGAAATGATACTTGTTACGGTTTTCTTGGAGCCCTTCTTAGGCGCTGGCTTGCTGGTTCAGGCATTGCTGCTGGGAAATAAGCTCTTCACAACAAAATAACTAATGCTTCTGTAACACCCCCACATTCACAGGTCTAGCGCCCCCTCCCCAATCCAAATGTACCTGGGCAACAGGTAGGCGGAACACAGCGCCCCCTGCTACCCTCACAGCCACAGTGTCTGCAGTGTGCTGTTTCTCAGACACCAAGTTCTTTTGAAGCAAGGTCATGGTAGCACCAGTATCCCGTAGACCACTGACCTCCTTCCCATTCACTTTAACCAGTTGCCGGTTATTCCGGTGGGCAGCTTGCACGGGGTCTGCTTCATGTAGGATGCCCCAGCATTCTTGCTCCTCTACGTAGTGGGCCACAGGCTGAGGGTTACGTGGGATTCCGCCGGCGGGTCTTCTCCAGGACTGTGCTTGGTTCGCTGCGTTTAGGGGACACTCTGGTCTTTTGTGCCCTAGTTGCTTACATCCAAAGCACCGAATAGGTTGTGAGTAGCCCCGCAAATTGAACCAGGATCTCTGAGGGTAGTTCGTGGCCGGAGGCCGTGTGGTATAGCGGTGCGCCGGGGGTTGGTAACTGGCAGCTGCTGGGGTGACTGGGGGTCTGTACTCCACTCTTGCAGGGGGCTTAGTGGTAGCAGTATCCAGTTTGCGGGCATCCGTATACTCATCTGCCAGGCGAGCAGCTTCATGCAGGGTGGAGGGTTTACGGTCCCTAACCCACTCTCTAACTCCTGCTGATAACTTGTCAAAGCAATGTTCCAACAGGAATAGCTGCAGCACCTCTTCCCCAGATACGGCTTGGCACCCCGCCATCCAGTAAGATGCTGTGCGGTGCACCTTATATGCCCACTCAACGTAGGTATCACCAGCTAATTTAACAGTGTCTCTGAACCGCCTCCGGTATGCCTCTGGTGTAACCGCATACCTGGAGAGCAGAGCCTCTTTTACAGTATTATAATCCGCGACTTCCTCATCTGGAATGGCCCGAAAAGTCTCACTGGCCCGGCCGGATAATTTTCCGGATAATATCGTGACCCAGTCCTCTGCGGGTACCTTGTGTAGTGCACATTGCCTCTCAAAATCTGCAAGGTACCCATCAATCTCTCCTTCTGTTTCCAGGAAGTTTTTAAAAGCTGCAAAATTTACCTTTCCCTTTTCCACTGGGGTTGCTGTGACTTGGGCTGCTGCAGCGCCGCTTTGGCGAAGTAGGTTGGCCTCCACAGCTGCTATGACCCAGGCGATAATTTCCGCATATGGGTTGGGGCCATAATGTGCCAGTCTTATTTTAACCGCCCAATCAAAACTTGCTTCTTCGGGGGTTCTGTCTGATATGCTGGTCCCATTGGTTCCTTCTTTCCCTGGTACTCCTTCCATCTTAGTCAATTGTAATAATCCCCCTCTTCCTGAGGTTACTGGCTTGTGTAGTTGCTCTTCTGGGCGATAAGGATCATCCCGTCGCTTGCCACGAATTGTTACGGTACCAACAGGATACCAAGGGTTAATACCAGATGGAAGATGCCCTGAATGTGAGATCAGCAACTCACAACCCAGCTAATTCCCCCCTCAAACATGAGACCAGGCTCCACATTGAAGGTTAAAACAGAATGCACTTTATTGAAGGCTATATGCCCAGTATTTATGCAGGTCTGACCCCAGATGGGGGGTTGAAAGAATATTGTACATTAGATAGAGGTAAAACGCCCTTTGACATGATATAATAGAATTACATTACTTAAGCAGATAAACAATTTAGTCTTTCTTATCACTTGGGCGTCTGCTCTCTGGATGTGAGTAAACAATGTGAATGTTTATCACTAAACTTAATTACAGTACACAATAGCTGATGCCAGCAACCTTGTATTTAGAAAATAGCTTCTTAAACCTGAACAAAGTTAACTCTTTCAGTACTGACAGAAGGGTCTGTCACAGTAAGTACCTAATATGTCACCTGTACTCACATCATACTGTACCCTCTCGTGCCCATCAGTATATTGTCACTACACACTGCAGTAATGAGCGTCTCACATACTCTGTCATCAGTAAGTACCTAATATGTCACCTGTAGTCACATCATACTGTACCCTCTGGTGCCCATCAGTACATCGTCACTAAGCACTGCAGTAATGTGCTTCTCATGTGCTCTGTCATCAGTATGTACATAATATGTCACCTGTACTCACATCATACTGTACCCTCTGGTGCCCATCAGTACATTGTCACTACACACTGCAGTAATGCGCTTCTCATGTGCTCTGTCATCAGTATGTAACTAATATGTCACCTGTACTCACATCATACTGTACCCTCTGGTGCCCATCAGTACATTGTCACTACACACTGCAGTAATGCGCTTCTCATGTGCTCTATCATCAGTATGTACCTAATATGTCACCTGTACTCACATCATTTTGTACCCTCTGGTGCCCATCAGTACATCGTCACTACACACTGCAGTAATGCGCTTCTCATGTGCTCTGTCATCAGTGTTTAACTAATATGTCACCTGTACTCACATCATTCTGTACCCTCTGGTGCCCATCAGTACATTGTCACTACACACTGCATTAATGTGCTTCTCATGTGCTCTGTCATCAGTATGTAACTAATATGTCACCTGTACTCACATCATACTGTACCCTCTGGTGCCCATCCGTACATTGTCACTACACACTGCAGTAATGCGCTTCTCATGTGCTCTGTCATTAGTATGTAACTAATATGTCACCTGTACTCACATCATACTGTACCCTCTGGTGCCCATCAGTACATTGTCACTACACACTGTAGTAATGCGCTTCTCATGTGCTCTGTCATCAGTATGTACCTAATATGTCACTTGTACTCACATCATACTGTACCCTCTGGTTCCCATCAGTACATCATCACTACACACTGCAGTAATGCGCTTCTCATGTGCTCTGTCATCAGAATGTACCTAATATGTCACTTGTACTCACATCATACTGTACCCTCTGGTGCCCATCAGTACATCGTCACTACACACTGCAGTAATGCGCTACTCATGTGCTCTGTCATCAGTATGTACCTAATATGTCACCTGTACTCACATTATACTGTACCCTCTGGTGCCCATCAGTACATCGTCACTACACACTGCAGTAATGCGCTTCTCATGTGCTCTGTCATCAGTATGTAACTAATATGTCACCTGTACTCACATCATACTGTACCCTCTGGTGCCCATCAGTACATTGTCACTACACACTGCAGTAATGCGCTTCTCATGTGCTCTGTCATCAGTATGTAACTAATATGTCACCTGTACTCACATCATACTGTACCCTCTGGTGCCCATCAGTACATCGTCACTACACACTGCAGTAATGCATTTCTCATGTGCTCTGTCATCAGTGTGTACCTAATATGTCACCTGTACTCACATCATACTGTACCCTCTGGTGCCCATCAGTACATTGTCACTACACACTGCAGTAATGCGCTTCTCATGTGCTCTGTCATCAGTATGTACCTAATATGTCACCTATAGTCACATCATTCTGTACCCTCTGGTGCCCATCCGTACATCGTCACTACATACTGTAGTAATGCGCTTCTCATGTGCTCTGTCATCAGTATGTATCTAATATGTCACCTGTACTCACATTATACTGTACCCTCTGGTGCCCATCAGTACATCGTCACTATACACTACAGTAATGCGCTTCTCATGTGCTCTGTCATCTGTATGTACCTAATATGTCACCTGTACTCACATCATACTGTACCCTCTGGTGCCCATCCGTACATCTGCAAAACAGAATGAGAAGCAGTCTGCCAGGAACGAACAGCAGCATCAATAGCTTGTTCTATGGCCCGGTTGCCACCTGGTAGTAGCTTCTTTCTGCCCAATTGTGCTTTTCACAGAGGAAAACTTTCCTGTAGTATATCAGTCTGATCCTGCCGACATGGTCAGTCCAGCCCCGAAATACCAGGCAATTCTCCTCTGAACAAGGAACATGACAACCCCAGACGATCGTTTCGGCCTCCTTTGGGCCTCGTCAGTGAGGTGCAGCCATATCCCTCTAAACACATTGGGCAAGGAGTCCACGTCTGGTTTCCCCCATCACCCTTAGGGAGACTATCCCAAGGGTCATATTTACATATGCAAAACAGAATGAGAAGCAGTCTGCCAGGAACGAACAGCAGCATCAATAGCTTGTTCTATGGCCCGGTTGCCACCTGGTAGTAGCTTCTTTCTGCCCAATTGTGCTTTTCACAGAGGAAAACTTTCCTGTAGTATATCAGTCTGATCCTGCCGACATGGTCAGTCCAGCCCCGAAATACCAGGCAATTCTCCTCTGAACAAGGAACATGACAACCCCAGACGATCGTTTCGGCCTCCTTTGGGCCTCGTCAGTGAGGTGCAGCCATATCCCTCTAAACACATTGGGCAAGGAGTCCACGTCTGGTTTCCCCCATCACCCTTAGGGAGACTATCCCAAGGGTCATATTTACATATGCAAAACAGAATGAGAAGCAGTCTGCCAGGAACAAACAGCAGCATCAATAGCTTGTTCTATGGCCCGGTTGCCACCTGGTAGTAGCTTCTTTCTGCCCAATTGTGCTTTTCACAGAGGAAAACTTTCCTGTAGTATATCAGTCTGATCCTGCCGACATGGTCAGTCCAGCCCGAAATACCAGGCAATTCTCCTCTGAACAAGGAACATGACAACCCCAGACGATCGTTTCGGCCTCCTTTGGGCCTCGTCAGTGAGGTGCAGCCATATCCCTCTAAACACATTGGGCAAGGAGTCCACGTCTGGTTTCCCCCATCACCCTTAGGGAGACTATCCCAAGGGTCATATTTACATATGCAAAACAGAATGAGAAGCAGTCTGCCAGGAACGAACAGCAGCATCAATAGCTTGTTCTATTGGCCGGTTGCCACCTGGTAGTAGCTTCTTTCTGCCCAATTGTGCTTTTCACAGAGGAAAACTTTCCTGTAGTATATCAGTCTGATCCTGCCGACATGGTCAGTCCAGCCCCGAAATACCAGGCAATTCTCCTCTGAACAAGGAACATGACAACCCCAGACGATCGTTTCGGCCTCCTTTGGGCCTCGTCAGTGAGGTGCAGCCATATCCCTCTAAACACATTGGGCAAGGAGTCCACGTCTGGTTTCCCCCATCACCCTTAGGGAGACTATCCCAAGGGTCATATTTACATATGCAAAACAGAATGAGAAGCAGTCTGCCAGGAACAAACAGCAGCAACAATAGCTTGTTCTATGGCCCGGTTGCCACCTGGTAGTAGCTTCTTTCTGCCCAATTGTGCTTTTCACAGAGGAAAACTTTCCTGTAGTATATCAGTCTGATCTTGCCGACATGGTCAGTCCAGCCCCGAAATACCAGGCAATTCTCCTCTGAACAAGGAACATGACAACCCCAGACGATCGTTTCGGCCTCCTTTGGGCCTCGTCAGTGAGGTGCAGCCATATCCCTCTAAACACATTGGGCAAGGAGTCCACGTCTGGTTTCCCCCATCACCCTTAGGGAGACTATCCCAAGGGTCATATTTACATATGCAAAACAGAATGAGAAGCAGTCTGCCAGGAACGAACAGCAGCATCAATAGCTTGTTCTATGGCCCGGTTGCCACCTGGTAGTAGCTTCTTTCTGCCCAATTGTACTTTTCACAGAGGAAAACTTTCCTGTAGTATATCAGTCTGATCCTGCCGACATGGTCAGTCCAGCCCCGAAATACCAGGCAATTCTCCTCTGAACAAGGAACATGACAACCCCAGGCGATCGTTTCGGCCTCCTTTGGGCCTCGTCAGTGAGGTGCAGCCATATCCCTCTAAACACATTGGGCAAGGAGTCCACGTCTGGTTTCCCCCATCACCCTTAGGGAGACTATCCCAAGGGTCATATTTACATATGCAAAACAGAATGAGAAGCAGTCTGCCAGGAACGAACAGCAGCATCAATAGCTTGTTCTATGGCCCGGTTGCCACCTGGTAGTAGCTTCTTTCTGCCCAATTGTGCTTTTCACAGAGGAAAACTTTCCTGTAGTATATCAGTCTGATCCTGCCGACATGGTCAGTCCAGCCCCGAAATACCAGGCAATTCTCCTCTGAACAAGGAACATGACAACCCCAGACGATCGTTTCGGCCTCCTTTGGGCCTCGTCAGTGAGGTGCAGCCATATCCCTTTAAACACATTGGGCAAGGAGTCCACGTCTGGTTTCCCCCATCACCCTTAGGGAGACTATCCCAAGGGTCATATTTACATATGCAAAACAGAATGAGAAGCAGTCTGCCAGGAACGAACAGCAGCATCAATAGCTTGTTCTATGGCCCGGTTGCCACCTGGTAGTAGCTTCTTTCTGCCCAATTGTGCTTTTCACAGAGGAAAACTTTCCTGTAGTATATCAGTCTGATCCTGCCGACATGGTCAGTCCAGCCCCGAAATACCAGGCAATTCTCCTCTGAACAAGGAACATGACAACCCCAGACGATCGTTTCGGCCTCCTTTGGGCCTCGTCAGTGAGGTGCAGCCATATCCCTCTAAACACATTGGGCAAGGAGTCCACGTCTGGTTTCCCCCATCACCCTTAGGGAGACTATCCCAAGGGTCATATTTACATATGCAAAACAGAATGAGAAGCAGTCTGCCAGGAACGAACAGCAGCATCAATAGCTTGTTCTATGGCCCGGTTGCCACCTGGAAGTAGCTTCTTTCTGCCCAATTGTGCTTTTCACAGAGGAAAACTTTCCTGTAGTATATCAGTCTGATCCTGCCGACATGGTCAGTCCAGCCCCGAAATACCAGGCAATTCTCCTCTGAACAAGGAACATGACAACCCCAGACGATCGTTTCGGCCTCCTTTGGGCCTCGTCAGTGAGGTGCAGCCATATCCCTCTAAACACATTGGGCAAGGAGTCCACGTCTGGTTTCCCCCATCACCCTTAGGGAGACTATCCCAAGGGTCATATTTACATATGCAAAACAGAATGAGAAGCAGTCTGCCAGGAACGAACAGCAGCATCAATAGCTTGTTCTATGGCCCGGTTGCCACCTGGTAGTAGCTTCTTTCTGCCCAATTGTGCTTTTCACAGAGGAAAACTTTCCTGTAGTATATCAGTCTGATCCTGCCAACATGGTCAGTCCAGCCCCGAAATACCAAGCAATTCTCCTCTGAACAAGGAACATGACAACCCCAGACGATCGTTTCGGCCTCCTTTGGGCCTCGTCAGTGAGGTGCAGCCATATCCCTCTAAACACATTGGGCAAGGAGTCCACGTCTGGTTTCCCCCATCACCCTTAGGGAGACTATCCCAAGGGTCATATTTACATATGCAAAACAGAATGAGAAGCAGTCTGCCAGGAACGAACAGCAGCATCAATAGCTTGTTCTATGGCCCGGTTGCCACCTGGTAGTAGCTTCTTTCTGCCCAATTGTGCTTTTCACAGAGGAAAACTTTCCTGTAGTATATCAGTCTGATCCTGCCGACATGGTCAGTCCAGCCCCGAAATACCAGGCAATTCTCCTCTGAACAAGGAACATGACAACCCCAGACGATCGTTTCGGCCTCCTTTGGGCCTCGTCAGTGAGGTGCAGCCATATCCCTCTAAACACATTGGGCAAGGAGTCCACGTCTGGTTTCCCCCATCACCCTTAGGGAGACTATCCCAAGGGTCATATTTACATATGCAAAACAGAATGAGAAGCAGTCTGCCAGGAACGAACAGCAGCATCAATAGCTTGTTCTGTGGCCCGGTTGCCACCTGGTAGTAGCTTCTTTCTGCCCAATTGTGCTTTTCACAGAGGAAAACTTTCCTGTAGTATATCAGTCTGATCCTGCCGACATGGTCAGTCCAGCCCCGAAATACCAGGCAATTCTCCTCTGAACAAGGAACATGACAACCCCAGACGATCGTTTCGGCCTCCTTTGGGCCTCGTCAGTGAGGTGCAGCCATATCCCTCTAAACACATTGGGCAAGGAGTCCACGTCTGGTTTCCCCCATCACCCTTAGGGAGACTATCCCAAGGGTCATATTTACATATGCAAAACAGAATGAGAAGCAGTCTGCCAGGAACGAACAGCAGCATCAATAGCTTGTTCTATGGCCCGGTTGCCACCTGGTAGTAGCTTCTTTCTGCCCAATAGTGCTTTTCACAGAGGAAAACTTTCCTGTAGTATATCAGTCTGATCCTGCCGACATGGTCAGTCCAGCCCCGAAATACCAGGCAATTCTCCTCTGAACAAGGAACATGACAACCCCAGACGATCATTTCGGCCTCCTTTGGGCCTCGTCAGTGAGGTGCAGCCATATCCCTCTAAACACATTGGGCAAGGAGTCCACGTTTGGTTTCCCCCATCACCCTTAGGGAGACTATCCCAAGGGTCATATTTACATATGCAAAACAGAATGAGAAGCAGTTTGCCAGGAACGAACAGCAGCATCAATAGCTTGTTTTATGGCCCGGTTGCCACCTGGTAGTAGCTTCTTTATGCCCAATTGTGCTTTTCACAGAGGAAAACTTTCCTGTAGTATATCAGTCTGATCCTGCCGACATGGTCAGTCCAGCCCCGAAATACCAGGCAATTCTCCTCTGAACAAGGAACATGACAACCCCAGACGATCGTTTCGGCCTCCTTTGGGCCTCGTCAGTGAGGTGCAACCATATCCCTCTAAACACATTGGGCAAGGAGTCCACGTCTGGTTTCCCCCATCACCCTTAGGGAGACTATCCCAAGGGTCATATTTACATATGCAAAACAGAATGAGAAGCAGTCTGCCAGGAACGAACAGCAGCATCAATAGCTTGTTCTATGGCCCGGTTGCCACCTGGTAGTAGCTTCTTTCTGCCCAATTGTGCTTTTCACAGAGGAAAACGTTCCTGTAGTATATCAATCTGATCCTGCCGACATGGTCAGTCCAGCTCCGAAATACCAGGCAATTCTCCTCTGAACAAGGAACATGACAACCCCAGACGATCGTTTCGGCCTCCTCACTGACGAGGCCCACAGGAGGCCGAAACGATCGTCTGGGGTTGTCATGTTCCTTGTTCAGAGGAGAATTGCCTGGTATTTCGGGGCTGGACTGACCTTACTTGGCGGGATCAGACTGATATACTTCAGGAAAGTTTTCTTCTGTGAAAAGCACACTGGTCTAAAAGAGGCTGCTTCCGGGTGGTAAATCGCCATAGAACAAGCCACTGAGCTGTTGTTCGTTCCTGGTAGAGCGCTTCTCTCTTTGTATGCAAATTATTATGACCCTGGGGAAGTCTCGATATGGGTGATGGGGGAAACCAGACGTGGACTCCTTGCCCAGTGTGCTTAGAGGAATGTGGCTGCACCTCACTGACGAGGCCCATAGGAGGCCGAAACGATCGTCTGGGGTTGTCATGTTCCTTGTTCAGAGGAGAATTGCCTGGTATTTCGGGGCTGGACTGACCTTACTTGGCGGGATCAGACTGATATACTTCAGGAAAGTTTTCTTCTGTGAAAAGCACACTGGTCTAAATGAGGCTGCTTCCGGGTGGTAAATCGCTATAGAACAAGCCACTGAGCTGTTGTTCGTTCCTGGTAGAGCGCTTCTCTCCTTGTATGCAAATTATTATGTCCCTGCGGAAGTCTCCCTATGGGTGATGGGGGAAACCAGGCGTGGGCTCCTTGCCCAGTGTGCTTAGAGGAATGTGGCTGCACCTCACTGACGAGGCCCATAGGAGGCCGAAACGATCGTCTGGGGTTGTCATGTTCCTTGTTCAGAGGAGAATTGCCTGGTATTTCGGGGCTGGACTGACCTTACTTGGCGGGATCAGACTGATATACTTCAGGAAAGTTTTCTTCTGTGAAAAGCACACTGGTCTAAAAGAGGCTGCTTCCGGGTGGTAAATCGCCATAGAACAAGCCACTGAGCTGTTGTTCGTTCCTGGTAGAGCGCTTCTCTCTTTGTATGCAAATTATTATGTCCCTGCGGAAGTCTCCCTATGGGTGATGGGGGAAACCAGACGTGGACTCCTTGCCCAGTGTGCTTAGAGGATGTGGCTGCACCTCACTGACGAGGCCCATAGGAGGCCGAAACGATCGTCTGGGGTTGTCATGTTCCTTGTTCAGAGGAGAATTGCCTGGTATTTCGGGGCTGGACTGACCTTACTTTGCGGGATCAGACTGATATACTTCAGGAAAGTTTTCTTCTGTGAAAAGCACACTGGTCTAAAAGAGGCTGCTTCCGGGTGGTAAATCGCCATAGAACAAGCCACTGAGCTGTTGTTCGTTCCTGGTAGAGCGCTTCTCTCTTTGTATGCAAATTATTATGACCCTGGGGAAGTCTCCCTATGGGTGATGGGGGAAACCAGACGTGGACTCCTTGCCCAGTGTGCTTAGAGGAATGTGGCTGCACCTCACTGACGAGGCCCATAGGAGGCCGAAACGATCGTCTGGGGTTGTCATGTTCCTTGTTCAGAGGAGAATTGCCTGGTATTTCGGGGCTGGACTGACCTTACTTGGCGGGATCAGACTGATATACTTCAGGAAAGTTTTCTTCTGTGAAAAGCACACTGGTCTAAAAGAGGCTGCTTCCGGGTGGTAAATCGCCATAGAACAAGCCACTGAGCTGTTGTTTGTTCCTGGTAGAGCGCTTCTCTCTTTGTATGCCCATCCGTACATCGTCACTACACACTGTAGTAATGCGCTTCTCATGTGCTCTGTCATCAGTATGTATCTAATATGTCACCTGTACTCACATCATACTGTACCATCTGGTGCCCATCAGTATATCGTCACTACACACTGCAGTAATGCGCTTCTCATGTGCTCTGTCATCAGTGTGTACCTAATATGTTACCTGTACTCACAGCATACTGTACCCTCTGGTGCCCATCAGTACATTGTCACTACACACTGCAGTAATGCGCTTCTCATGTGCTCTGTCATCAGTATGTACCTAATATGTCACCTGTACTCACATCATTCTGTACCCTCTGGTGCCCATCAGTACATCGTCACTATACACTGCAGTAATGTGCTTCTCATGTGCTCTGTCATCAGTAAGTAACTAATATGTCACCTGTACTCACATCATACTGTACCCTCTGGTGCCCATCAGTACATCGTCACTACACACTGCAGTAATGCGCTTCTCATGTGCTCTGTCATCAGTAACTGTGACAGATATGTGACAGACCCTTCTGTCAGTATTGGAAGGGTTATCCTTGTTCAGCTTTGAGAAGCTATTTTCTAAATACAAGGTTGCTGGCATCAGCTATTGTGTGCTCTAATTAATTCTAGTGATAAACATTCCCATTGTCTAATCACCTCCAGAGTCAGACTTCTAGTTGATAAGATGGACTGCATTGTTTTCTTGTGTTTAAATTGTTATCTACTTAAGTAATGTAGTTCTATTGTGGCATGTCAAAGGGCGTTTGCTCTCTATCTAAATGTACAATATTCTTTCAACCCCCCACCTGGGGTCAGACCTGCATAAATACAAGGCATATAGCCTTTAATAAATGTCATTCTGTTTTAAACCTGGAAACTGGCTGGGTTGTGTAGTTGCTGATCCCATATTTAGGACATTGTTCATCTGGTGTTAACCCTTGGTATCCTGTTGGTACCGTAACAATTGGTGGCAAGCGACGGGATGAACCTTATCGCCCAGAAGAGCAACTACACAAGCCAGTAACCTCAGGAAGAGGGGGATTACTACAATACTAACTAAGATGGAGGGAGACAGAGCTCGCAGCGCTACGCCTCCAGCAGCCATGGAGGAGACCCTATACCAGAGGGAAATGAGGACCAGGATGGAATTTTTACCCCAACCTGTACCACGGGACATGCTATCCGTGGTAATGGCAGATGTGCAGGAGTACGTGATGGCACACAGTCCGCGGAATGCATCCTCCCGAGCAGAATCCATTTCGGAAGCACTTAGCAACCCAGTAAGACCCAAAATCCCATACCATGCCTTTAAAATGTTTTGTGAGGAGAAGGATGAGATCGATGGGTATTTACAGGATTTTGAGAGACTGTGCGAGTTACATGATTTGGAGCAGTCCGTATGGGTGCTGGTGCTAGCAGGCAAGCTAGCCGGTAGGGCATTGGTAGCGTATCGCGCTGTACCCAGGGAGGACAGCAAGGATTACGCTAAAGTGAAGAGAGCGATCTTGGAAAGATATGCCATTACCCCAGAGGCATACCGGCGCAAGTTTAGAGGCCTGCGCAAGCCAGAAAGAGATTCACATGCAGAGTGGGCCCACAGGCTGGATCAAGCATCTCAGGGGTGGATACAGGCCAGCCAAGCTACCACCATGGAAGAATTGCAACAACTGATGCTGTTGGAGCAATTCTTTAACGGTTTGTCCCCAGAAGCCTAAGAATGGGTGAGAGATCGAAAACCCCTCACCTTAACCGAAGCAGCCAGATTAGCAGACCAGCATTTTGATGCCAGGAGGCACCATGGACTACTACCTAAGACGTACGCTCGACCCACGGGACAACCCAGTCCTCTACTGCCTAACAACCCCACAGCGACACCTTTTCGCCCAGCCCCAGGGAATCCACCACCCCCCTCACGATACAACGGATGGGCGAATATACAATGCCACACCTGCAAGCAGTGGGGACATATGGCACGAGTGCACCCAAAATCGGAGCAGACAAGCTTGGAACCAGGTCAGACCGAACCTGGCCCCAAGGGCGGCTGCTCACCATTACCAAATGGAGCCAGCCGCTCATGAGGTGTTGAGCACCCAAGCCGAGGAACCCCTGGGAATTCTGCATGAGGTGATGTCGGTCCAGGCCACGAACTACCCTCAGAGAGCCCAGTTCAATTCGCGGGGCTACTCACAACCTATTCGGTGCTTTGGATGTAAGCAACTAGGGCACAAAAGACCAGAGTGTCCCCTAAACACAGCGAACCAAGCACAGTCCTGGAGAAGACCCGCCGGCGGAATCCCACGTAATCCTCAGCCTGCGGCCCGCTAGGTAGAGGTGCCAGAATGCTGGGGCAGCCTACATGAAGCAGACCCCGTGCAAGCTGCCCACCGGAATAACCGGCAACTGGTTAAAGTGAATGGGAAGGAGGTCAGTGGTCTACGGGATACTGGTGCTACCATAACCTTGCTTCAAAAGAACTTGGTGTCTGAGAAACAGCACACTGGAGACACTGTGGCTGTGAGGGTAGCTGGGGGCACTGTGTTCCGCCTACCTGTTGCCAGGGTACATTTTGATTGGGGAGTGGGCGCTAGACCTGTGAATGTGGGGGTCAAGAAGGACTTACCTGCTGATGTTCTCCTTGGAAATAACTTGGCCCCCCTTGTTTCAGCCTATGCTCCCATGGGTCCCGCTGATGTTAACCCCGTGCCCAGATCCGTGCAGCAGAGACTGACCCACCTGCTGCTAAGCCCCAGGACGCTGAGCTCAGTAAATCTCTATCCGCTATTGATAAGTGGAAGTCCCGTTACAATGCGCTGATGAAGGAGAAGAGCCACGTAGAGGATGAAATGGTCACGTTATATAATCATGTAACAGTGCTAGCGGGAGAGAAGAGGAGTGCAGAGGAAAAAGCACGTTTAGAACAGGAATCTCTGCTAGACAAGCTGCACCGACAGACTGCAGAAAACACCAGCTTGAGAGTGGAACATGAAACATTAAAGACAAACTTAGTGACACTGGAGGAAAAGCTGACGCTGGCTCATAGTGAGGTGCAGCAACTCAAGGGCACCCTATGTCAGTGTGAAGGGATTGTGGATACCTATAAAGAGCAGGTACAAAAAAACTCGTAAAGAAGCTGATGAGATTTTGAAGGACTGTTTAGCCCTAGTCTGGGCACTGAAGAAGTTGAACCCTTATTTTTACGGGCAGGAATTCTCTCTCATAGCGGGAATACAGATGGATTGTCCCGGCAAACTGACATGCCTACCACCTCCTAGTCCGGTCATCCCCAGGTTGACCCGCCAAAGGGTCAAGCCGGGTCTGCCGGAGTGTTCCACAAGGGGGGAGCTATGTGACAGATATGTGACAGACCCTTCTGTCAGTATTGGAAGGGTTAACCTTGTTCAGCTTTGAGAAGCTATTTTCTAAATACAAGGTTGCTGGCATCAGCTATTGTGTGCTCTAATTAAGTCTAGTGATAAACATTCCCATTGTCTAATCACCTCCAGAGTCAGACTTCTAGTTGATAAGATGGACTGCATTGTTTTCTTGTGTTTAAATTGTTATCTACTTAAGTAATGTAGTTCTATTGTGGCATGTCAAAGGGCGTTTGCTCTCTATCTAAATGTACAATATTCTTTCAACCCCCCACCTGGGGTCAGACCTGCATAAATACTAGGCATATAGCCTTTAATAAATGTCATTCTGTTTTAAACCTGGAAACTGGCTGGGTTGTGAGTTGCTGATCCCATATTCAGGACATTGTTCATCTGGTGTTAACCCTTGGTATCCTGTTGGTACCGTAACAGTAACTAATATGTCACCTGTACTCACATCATACTGTACCCTCTGGTGCCCATCAGTACATCGTCACTACACACTGCAGTAATGCGCTTCTCATGTGCTCTGTAATCAGTATGTACCTAATATGTCACCTGTAGTCACATCATTCTGTACCCTCTGGTTCCCAATCAGGACATCGTTACTACACACTGCAGTAATGCGCTTCTCATGTGCTCTGTCATCAGTATGTAACTAATATGTCACCTGTACTCACATTATAATGTACCCTCTGGTGCCCATCAGTACATTGTCACTACACACTGCAGTAATGCGCTTCTCATGTGCTCTGTCATCAGTATGTAACTAATATGTCACCTGTACTCACATCATACTGTACCCTCTGGTGCCCATCAGTACATTGTCACTACACACTGCAGTAATGCGCTTCTCATGTGCTCTGTCATTAGTAAGTAACTAATATGTCACCTGTACTCACATTATACTGTACCCTCTGGTGCCATCAGTACATCGTCACTACACACTGCAGTAATGCACTTCTCATGCTCTGTCATCAGTATGTACCTAATATGTCACCTGTACTCACATCATTTTGTACCCTTTGGTGCCCATCAGTACATCGTCACTACACACTGCAGTAATGTGCTTCTCATGTGCTCTGTCATCAATATGTACATAATATGTCACCTGTACTCACATCATACTGTACCCTCTGGTGCCCATCAGTACATTGTCACTACACACTGCAGTAATGCGCTTCTCATGTGCTCTGTCATCAGTATGTACCTAATATGTCACCTGTACTCACATCATACTGTACCCTCTAGTGCCCATCAGTACATTGTCACTACACACTGCAGTAATGCGCTTCTCATGTGCTCTGTCATCAGTATGTACCTAATATGTCACCTGTACTCATATCATACTGTACCCTCTGGTGTCCATCAGTACATCGTCACTACACACTGCAGTAATGCGCTTGTCATGCTCTGTCATCAGTATGTATTTAATATGTCACCTGTACTCACATCATACTGTACCCTCTGGTGCCCATCAATACATCGCTGCTACACACTGCAGTAATGTGCTTCTCATGTGCTCTGTCATCAGTATGTAACTAATATGTCACCTGTACTCACATCATTCTGTACCCTCTGGTGCCCATCAGTACATTGTCACTACACACTGCAGTAATGCACTTCTAATGTGCTCTGTCATCAGTATGTACCTAATATGTCACCTGTACTCACATCATACTGTACCCTCTGGTGCCCATCAGTACATTGTCACTACACACTGCAGTAATGTGCTTCTCATGTGCTCTGTCATTAGTATGTAACTAATATGCCACCTGTACTCACATTATACTGTACCCTCTGGTGCCCATCAGTACATCGTCACTACACACTGCAGTAATGCGCTTCTCATGTGCTCTGTCATCAGTAACTAATATGTCACCTGTACTCACATCATACTGTACCGTCTGGTGCCCATCAGTACATCGTCACTACACACTGTAGTAATGCGCTTCTCATGTGCTCTGTCATCAGTATGTAACTAATATGTCACCTGTACTCACATTATACTGTACCCTCTGGTGCCCATCAGTACATAGTCACTACACACTGCAGTAATGCGCTTCTCATGTGCTCTGTCATCAGTAACTAATATGTCACCTGTACTCACATCATTCTGTGCCCTCTGGTGCCCATCGTCACTACACACTGCAGTAATGCGCTTCTCATGTGCTCTGTCATCAGTATGTAACTAATATGTCACCTGTACTCTCATCATTCTGTACCCTCTGGTGCCCATCAGTACATCGTCACTACACACTGCAGTAATGCGCTTCTCATGTGCTCTGTCATCAGTAAGTAACTAATATGTCACCTGTAGTCACATCATTCTGTACCCTCTGGTGCCCATCAGTACATCGTCACTACACACTGCAGTAATGCGCTTCTCATGTGCTCTTTCATCAGTAACTAATATGTCACCTGTACTCACATCATTCTGTACCCTCTGGTGCCCATCAGTACATCGTCACTACACACTGCAGTAATGCGCTTCTCATGTGCTCTGTCATCAGTATGTACCTAATATGTCACCTGTACTCTCATCATTCTGTACCCTCTGGTGCCCATCCGTACATTGTCACTACACACTGCAGTAATGTGCTTCTCATGTGCTCTGTCATCAGTATGTACCTAATATGTCACCTGTACTCAAATCATACTGTACCCTCTGGTGCCCATCAATACATCGTCACTACACACTGCAGTAATGCGCTTCTCATGTGCTCTGTCATCAGTAACTAATATGTCACCTGTTCTCACATTATACTGTACCCTCTGGTGCCCATCAGTACATCGTCACTACACACTGCAGTAATGCGCTTCTCAGGTGCTCTGTCATCAGTATGTAACTAATATGTCACCTGTAGTCACATCATTCTGTACCCTCTGGTGCCCATCAGTACATCGTCACTACACACTGCAGTAATGCGCTTCTCATGTGCTCTGTCATCAGTAACTAATATGTCACCTGTACTCACATCATTCTGTACCCTCTGATCTGATATCTGATCGTGATGATGAAGTCTGCTACCTCAGATGTGGAGGAGAAGTTAAGTAGCAGCTGCTTCTTAACTTCTGTTTCCAGCGACCCTGAAACTACGGGGCTAGATTGCAGCATCCGCTGCTTGATAAATCTACCCCCCAGAGTCATTGTCTTTTCTCCGGACTATTTCCAGTGAAACAAACGCTTCTTTTCTGTCCCCTTGCCTAATGATAAGTATTGTCATGTGCCACAGTGAATGCTACCTATGCAGAATAATGATGTCCTGGTGTTTGCTGGGAATTTAATAAATAGGGTAACCTTATCTCATGCAATGTATCTCCCTGGCAGATATCAATAAAGACTGCAGTACTTTTCCCAACACATTTCTGTTGTGCCAGTCCCAGGTAAATTCTCATTTGTTCAGCCATTGAAACCTTTAAACACCATAAACTTGCACAAAATGCCAGAGCAGCGCACCCAGCACTGCACTGCATGCCAGAGTAGCGCACCCAGCATTGCACTGAATGCCAGAGTAGCGCACCCAGCATTGCACTGAATGCCAGAGTAGCGCACCCAGAACTGCACTGAATGCCAAAGTAGCGCACCCAGCACTGCACAGAATGCCAAAGTAGCGCACCCAGCACTGCACAGAATGCCAAAGTAGCGCACCCAGCACTGCACTGAATGCCAGAGTACCGCACCCAGCACTGCACTGAATGCTAAAGTAGCGCACCCAGCACAGCACAGAATGCCAGAGCAGCGCACCCACAACTGCACAGAATGCCAGAGCAGCGCACCCACCACTGCACAGAATGCCAGAGCAGCGCACCCACCACTGCACAGAATGCCAGAGCAGTGCACCCAGCACTGCACAGAATGCCAGAGTAGCGCACCCAGCACTGCACTGAATGCCAGAGCAGCGCACCCAGCACTGCACAGAATGCCAGAGTAGCGCACCCAGCACTGCACAGAATGCCAGAGTAGCACACCCAGCACTGCACAGAATGCCAGAGTAGCGCACCCAGCACTGCACAGAATGCCAGAGTAGTGCACCCAGCACTGCACAGAATGCCAGAGTAGCGCACCCAGCACTGCACAGAATGCCAGAGCAGCGCACCCAGCACTGCACAGAATGCCAGAGCAGCGCACCCAGCACTGCACAGAATGCCAGAGCAGCGCACCCAGCACTGCACAGAATGCCAGAGTAGCGCACCCAGCACTGCACAGAATACCAGAGTAGCGCACCCAGCACTGCACAGAATGCCAGAGCAGCGCACCCAGCACTGCACGCCAGAGTAGCGCACCCAGCACTTGCACGCCAGAGTAGCGCACCCAGCACTGCACAGAATGCCAGAGCAACGCACCCAGCACTGCACTGAATGCCAGAGTAGTGCACCCAGCACTGCACAGAATGCCAGAGCAGCACACCCAGCACTGCACAGAATGCCAGAGAAACGCACCCAGCACTGCACAGAATGCCAGAGCAGCGCACCCAGCACAGCACAGAAAGCCAGAGCAGCGCATCCACTACACTCTTTATCGGCCACTTACCTTGATGCTGGAAAACTTGGCCGAAAACCATTCTTTCCTTTGGTGACTTCTCTGCATCCTGCACCATCGTCACCTGCAAACACACAAGTGACCTAAGTCTGAGATTATTATAGGAAATGGCTATTTGCTCTGTAGTTTTACTGTTATAAGACTGATGCAGGGGTAACATAACCTTAAAACCTCTAGGGTCACTGAATTAGGGCAAGAGTACAAGCGTTATTTAACACTCCCACTCAAGTGTTAACTGCGCTAGAACAAGCTTTTTGTGCGTTGGGGTAAGTGCCTTTTACAAGGTTTTTTTTATGTGTTTTGTGACAGTTTTTTGTTTCGTGGAACAGTTAACCAGAGCTCCGAGGTTTTGCTAACCGGATGCGCGTTAACTACAATTACACTCAAGTGATCACATTTACTTTCAACTTATAATACGAGTGAAAAACCCAAAGCGCACAAACATCCGTGATAAACCCCTTATTGCTTGTTCGTAACTATTAAGGCGCCACTCATAATCTGGGTCTTAATAGGCACTCTAACTGTAACTATATAACTATATCTGTAACTATATATCTATATCTGTAACTATATAACTATATCTGTAACTATATAACTATATCTGTAACTATATCTATAACTATATATCTATAACTGTAACTATATATCTATATCTGTAACTATATAACTATATCTAACTATATCTGTAACTATATAACTGTATCTGTAACTATATAACTATATCTGTAACTATATATCTATATCTGTAACTATATCTGTAACTATATAACTGTATCTGTAACTATATAACTATATCTGTAACTATATATCTATATCTGTAACTATATATCTATAACTGTAACTATATAACTATATCTGTAACTATATAACTATATCTGTAACTATATATCTATATCTGTAACTATATAACTATATCTGTAACTATATAACTATATCTGTAACTATATATCTATAAATGTAACTATATAACTGTATCTGTAACTATATAACTATATCTGTAACTATATATCTATAAATGTAACTATATAACTGTATCTGTAACTATATATCTATATCTGTAACTATATAACTATATCTGTAACTATATATCTATATCTGTAACTATGTAACTATATCTGTAACTATATAACTATAACTGTAACTATATCTATAACTATATTTCTATATCTGTAACTATATTTCTATATCTGTAACTATATATCTATATCTGTAACTATGTAACTATATCTGTAACTATATATCTATATCTGTAACTATATAACTATATCTGTAACTATATAACTGTATCTGTAACTATATATCTATATCTGTAACTATATAACTATATCTGTAACTATATATCTATAAATGTAACTATATAACTGTATCTGTAACTATATATCTATATCTGTAACTATATAACTATATCTGTAACTATATATCTATAACTGTAACTATATATCTATATCTGTAACTATATAACTATAACTGTAACTATATCTATAACTATATTTCTATATCTGTAACTATATATCTATAACTATGTAACTATATCTGTAACTATATATCTATATCTGTAACTATATAACTATATCTGTAACTATATCTATAACTGTAACTATATAACTATAACTGTAACTATATATCTATAACTGTAACTAGAAAATGAGGAGATGAAAGCACTCACTGGACTATGGACAGCAGTATCAAATAAAATATCCTTTATTGTGACGTTTCGGGACCAACAGCGTCCCTTCTTCTGATAAACAACAGGTGAAAAAAGCAAACATTTAAAGGCCCCTAAACCACTCCCCATAGTGTCCTACCAATCAAAATGTGCCATGTGCAAAGGTGCAAAACCAGCATTGATCCTAGTGTTTAAGACTCAAATACACATTAACTTAGTGAAAAGTGTACATAGATTCATGCCTGTGTATATATAATATTATCTCTGTGTGTGTGTGGTGTTAATTTGTCATAAACCGTATCCGATCATATACATGCTCAATATTGTCCGTGGTTCACTAATACTGATAGAAAGGAAAACAACATCTGATAGGCGGAGATCACACACCCCTGTTATGTGATAGGCTCAGCCGATACGTCTCACAAGCCCACGCCTTTCAAAACACCGCAAGCCAACTGCGAGAGTACAACATGTAAACACCTGAGCTGATTGGCTGCATGTGACCTAGTAGACTCTCTAACACGAGCGATGCCGGAACCGCTGCTCTGATGGTTGTCATAGTTCCCACAGTAAACAGGTCCCCCTGCTACGTAACAGGCCATATTCAATGACCCTACACACCTCTAAATGTCAGCGCTCCAAGTCCTTATACCACACTAATCACATGACATCAAAAAGGCACAATTCACAGTTCGAACAACACGCCGCGATCACCAATGCCTAATGTGGCGGTTGCTATGGTAACCCGAATACAGAACTCAAACCCCGAATTTGGCCGCGTAAAGTGCCAACAAAACGTTACACACACAACATCACGATGGCATAGCTGACATCCACAACCGCCATCATCCTCACTAGCCTCCGCGGTCATTACGGTAGCCAATGTCAACCCCAATGTTGGCTGTCTACAGTGCCAATTCAGTACATGATGTGGCACCATGAGCCACTCTCAAAGCGGATGGCTAAGTTAATCTCGGGAAAAAGAGGGGCAAACAGAACTGTATACGTTGTATGCTTATAACATACATGTGTTCAGATCCAGCAAGCCTATCAAATAGTGTATAATATCTTTCCCAACCTGAACAACCATCTATTATTTTAATCCACAACAAGGCAAAAAAAGAAACAACAACCCATACCAATATCAAAAATTCTAATTTTCAAAGGAACCAAACAGAAACAACATGTGGCATAATCCAGTCAGTCATCTGCCAAATAATGTTGCACAACTACCCCATTATAAAACCTCATACCTCAAGAACAATAATATAAAATAGAACAATAAATAAGGAAAATAAATAAAATGTCAAAAATAATAATTCCACTCCATCATGTGGTATAAGAGGACCTATTACCCACCTAAATATCCAAAATATCTACCCAAATAGAATACCCTCTATAGGGTCGACAAGGTTTAACCTACCCCCCATCAGGGGGCTTCATCTCAAAAAGTGCAAAAGACCATGTCTCACATAGTGAAAATAAAATAAAAATAAAAATAAAAATAAAACTGTGCACTAACACTTTGAGTCCAACCATATTGGCCAGAGTATACACATATTAATCATTAAACTAACCCAAACGCGACATGTAGAATAAAATGCCAGTCATTTCCAGGCATCTAAAGTCATAGACACAAACCGCCATACATTGACAACAAAAAATCACTATCAAATAATTGAGCATGTATAGAAAGCATACCAGTCACAGACATTACCAAAATATGGACATGTGACAAGTGCAATAAAGTAAGATTAAAAACAAATAAAAACATAGCACACCTCATATATTTCTATATTCAAAATTAAATATCTAACGAATGGAAATCATGGTACACCATACTTGGTACAATTAGGTGAAGTAATTTCAACTCCAAAAAGGAAAAGTAACTCAAGAGTGGGAAGTAGACTCTCATTAGCCCTCATGGGCATAGAATCAATGGGTCAGTGGACTCTCACATCTCGTATCAATTATAGAAAGTTCTGCCACCCTGTCTGTATATTTAGACCTCTCGGGGCCAGTGTGCACAATTCATGAATCCAGCGTGCTTCTTTTCTCAGCAGTATCTTGGCTCGGTTCCCTCCTCTTCGTAGGACTGGCACGTGATCGATAATTCTGAAGCGTAAGTCGCTCACAGTATGTCCTGCTTCCAGGAAATGGCGGGCCACCGGATGTTCTGCCTTTCCCGTGTTGATTGCCAATCTGATACTTGAGCGGTGATTCGCCATCCTTACTCTGGCGTCATCAGTTGTCTTGCCGGTATAGAATTTCCCACATGGGCAATTAAGTAAATATACGATGAATTGGGTTGTGCATGTCAGGAAGTATTTGATCTGATATCTCTTACGACAATCAGGATGTTGAAATGTCGTGCCAGTGTGCATGCTGTTACAGGTTACACAACTAATGCATTTATAGCATCCAATTTTTCTCTTCAGCCAGGTTTGTTTCTCATTTTTTAAAGGGATATCAGTCTTTACTAGTAGATCTCTAAGACTCCTACCCCTGCGATATGCCAATCGTGGTGCTGCCCATTCAGTGAATGGTAATGTGGGGTCACTCTGGAGAATCTTCCATTCTTCCTTTATTGCTTTGGCAATCTGGTGTTGGTCTGGGTTATACGTGGTCACAAACGTGAGTTGGCGATTTGGTGTAATACTTTTGGTGCTTTGTTCTTGTTGGGCTAGGAGAGCCGATTCACGTTGTTGCTCCAAATTCTTTTTGTTATATCCGCGTTGAAGGAATCTTTGTGTCATTTCTGACAACTGAGTCTGCATCAGATCTGTATTTGTGTTGTTCCTTATCACCCTTTGGTATTGTGCTTTAGGAATGTTCCGTATGAGTGCAGGCTGGTGGCAACTTCTGGCATGTAGTAGTGTGTTACGGTCTGTTTTCTTCTGGAACAACGTGGTACCCAGCTTATTAGATGTTTTAAACACTCTGACATCCAGAAAATCAACTGTGACACTGTTGGCCGAATGTTGGAATTTAATGGTACTATCCATCCCGTTTAAGGTAAGGATCCAGTCGTTCAGGGCCTGTTCGCCATCCCGCCATATCAGAAAGACGTCGTCTATGTAACGACAATAGTATAGAATGGCATCCATTTGGTACACCTTCATTTGTATGGACTCATAGTCCGCCATAAACAGGTTGGCCAACGATGGTGCCATGTTTGACCCCATCGCGGTCCCTTCGATTTGTAAGTAAAAAGTGTTCTCGAACCGGAAAAAGTTATTCTCCAAGCATATCTTTAGAAGATCCACCAGAACCTCCTCTGGGGGTCCCACATAGGGACTCTTTCGTAGATGGTTAACCACGGCTGCAATCCCCAATTTGTGGGGGATTACACCACACACACACAGAGATAATATTATATATACACAGGCATGAATCTATGTACACTTTTCACTAAGTTAATGTGTATTTGAGTCTTAAACACTAGGATCAATGCCGGTTTTGCACCTTTGCACATGGCACATTTTGATTGGTAGGACACTATGGGGAGTGGTTTAGGGGCCTTTAAATGTTTGCTTTTTTCCCCTGTTGTTTGTCAGAAGAAGGGACGCTGTTGGTCCCGAAACGTCACAATAAAGGATATTTTATTTGATACTGCTGTCCATAGTCCAGTGAGTGCTTTCATCTCCTCATTTTCTAAATACCTGGCTATAGCACCCTGGCAAGTTGCGGTCTGTTGGTGAGAGTGCATATACCACTTACAAACTTCTACCTATGCTCCTACGGTACAGTGCACCCACAGTTTTGCTGATTCAGCTCAAATCATTTCCCTTCTTTTCATTATTTGTGCCTCATTTTTATTACTATGACTGAACTCAATACTGATAACATGGAAACACCTGATGTAACTCAGAGTGAGAATATGGAAGAGAGACATGAGGACATCTTTACGTTCACGGACGAAGATGCAGAGGCCATCAGATTTGGCTCTATTGAAGAACAACAGGTAGAAGAGTCATGTCAGTCTCTGTACAACACACTGGCTAAATTGAAACAACGTGAGATAGATCTCAACCTCCATGGTATATATCTTTCTGACTACCACAAAAAGAGACTATTGCCACGAGGATTTAGAGTGAAAAACATCCCCACTATTGGGAGATCAAACGCTGAATTTTGTACCAACTGGTGCAAAATCCTTAACAAGTGCTCATTTGATCTCATGCTTCTTGTGATTAGAGAAGCGGGACGACTACTCCAAGAAGTGAGAACTGAAATCCAAGTATTTGAAGCAGAACAACTCAACACACTCAGAGCAGACAAGAGCGTTGATTGGATAGACAAATTAACACAACAAGTCAAATTATATAAACAAGAACTCATTGCTTTCAAAAATAGAAAACTCCAAACAGTTCACCAAGACTACACATATAAGAGTGTATATCGTTGGATGTTATCACCAGATGAGAGACAGAACTATAGATCAAGACGTGAAAGAAGATTCACGAAGAGAAACATCAACACGGTTGATACCAGCTCGGGTGATAGCTCAGACCCAGAGGTAGCAACAACTAGCGGAGACTCTTCATATCGAGGTATCACCACAAGATCCAGAGGGGCTAATAGAGGACAACAGTGGGACAATATGAGGGGAGCGAATAATAGAGGCACCTCATATACTCCATCCAACACTACTTCGGTTCGTTTTTTAGGACGAGGCACAGGCCACACACGAGGAGGGGGGGGCATGTCACGCCACCCTCCAATACAGAGGAGATGAGCAATAACGTATTTAATATCAGTTCGAGACCGCTTTCACAGCCAGAAAACTCCCTATTGAATAAGGGTTTATCCTATGTTCCGACAATGAAGCTTAATTCATTTGACACTTATATCGACATTCAAAAATTTGGGAGGAATTTGAGACTAAAAGAGTACTATCAGACAGATAATAGTGAAATAACACCCTTCCAAACACCTGGAACATTTGACCCAAAGTCGCAAAACCCATCCATTACTGCATACACGAACTATTTGAATCATGTCTCCAAAGAAATCCCCAACAGGCGGAGAGTGGACAATCTATCTAAAGAAGAGAGACAGGCACTAAAAACACTAGCAGAAGACACGACCATCATAATACGCCCGGCAGATAAGGGTGGGGCGGTGGTCGTGATGGATGTGCAACAATATAGATCAGAACTTCTGGGCCAACTAACAGATAGAAAGACCTACAGGACCCTTCAAATGGATCCCACTCATCAACTGAAAAGACACATTGATGAAAAATTGGACAGGTGGTGTGTAATGGGATTTATAACCACACAGGAACAGAAATTTCTTAAAAGAGATTATCCGATAACACCTATTATTTATACGTTACCAAAAATCCATAAGGATCCCACACACCCCCCAGGAAGGCCTATCGTGTCAGCAAGGGGATCACTCCTTCAATCACTTGCTGAGTTTCTGGACTTTCATCTGCAGCCAATGGTTAAGAGGATGCAATCATACACACAAGACTCAAATGCCTTCATTCAATCTATTACCCAAATAGATGATTTACAACCAACTGATCTACTTGTGACGATGGATGTCTGTAGTCTGTACACGGTAATCCCCCACAAATTGGGGATTGCAGCCGTGGTTAACCATCTACGAAAGAGTCCCTATGTGGGTCCTCCAGAGGAGGTTCTGGTGGATCTTCTAAAGATATGCTTGGAGAATAACTTTTTCCGGTTCGAGAACACTTTTTACTTACAAATCGAAGGGACCGCGATGGGGTCAAACATGGCACCATCGTTGGCCAACCTGTTTATGGCGGACTATGATTCCATACAAATGAAGGTGTACCAAATGGATGCCATTCTATACTATTGTCGTTACATAGACGACGTCTTTCTGATATGGCGGGATGGCGAACAGGCCCTGAACGACTGGATCCTTACCTTAAACGGGATGGATAGTACCATTAAATTCCAACATTCGGCCAACAGTGTCACAGTTGATTTTCTGGATGTCAGAGTGTTTAAAACATCTAATAAGCTGGGTACCACGTTGTTCCGGAAGAAAACAGACCGTAACACACTACTACATGCCAGAAGTTGCCACCAGCCTGCACTCATACGGAACATTCCTAAAGCACAATACCAAAGGGTGATAAGGAACAACACAAATACAGATCTGATGCAGGCTCAGTTGTCGGAAATGACACAAAGATTCCTTCAACGCGGATATAACAAAAAGAATTTGGAGCAACAACGTGAATCGGCTCTCCTAGCCCAACAAGAACAAAGCACCAAAAGTATTACACCAAATCGCCAACTCACGTTTGTGACCACGTATAACCCAGACCAACACCAGATTGCCAAAGCAATAAAGGAAGAATGGAAGATTCTCCAGAGTGACCCCACATTACCATTCACTGAATGGGCAGCACCACGATTGGCATATCGCAGGGGTAGGAGTCTTAGAGATCTACTAGTAAAGACTGATATCCCTTTAAAAAATGAGAAACAAACCTGGCTGAAGAGAAAAATTGGATGCTATAAATGTATTAGTTGTGTAACCTGTAACAGCATGCACACTGGCACGACATTTCAACATCCTGATTGTCGTAAGAGATATCAGATCAAATACTTCCTGACATGCACAACCCAATTCATCGTATATTTACTTAATTGCCCATGTGGGAAATTCTATACCGACAAGACAACTGATGACGCCAGAGTAAGGATGGCGAATCACCGCTCAAGTATCAGATCGGCAATCAACACGGGAAAGGCAGAACATCCGGTGGCCCGCCATTTCCTGGAAGCAGGACATACTGTGAGCGACTTACGCTTCAGAATTATCGATCACGTGCCAGTCCTACGAAGAGGAGGGAATCGAGCCAAGATACTGCTGAGAAAAGAAGCACGCTGGATTCATGAATTGTGCACACTGGCCCCGAGAGGTCTAAATATACAGACGGGGTGGCAGAACTTTCTATAATTGATACGAGATGTGAGAGTCCACTGACCCATTGATTCTATGCCCATGAGGGCTAATGAGAGTCTACTTCCCACTCTTGAGTTACTTTTCCTTTTTGGAGTTGAAATTACTTCACCTAATTGTACCAAGTATGGTGTACCATGATTTCCATTCGTTAGATATTTAATTTTGAATATAGAAATATATGAGGTGTGCTATGTTTTTTTGTTTTTAATCTTACTTTATTGCACTTGTCACATGTCCATATTTTGGTAATGTCTGTGACTGGTATGCTTTCTATACATGCTCAGTTATTTGATAGTGATTTTTTGTTGTCAATGTATGGCGGTTTGTGTCTATGACTTTAGATGCCTGGAAATGACTGGCATTTTATTATACATGTCGCGTTTGGGTTAGTTTAATGATTAATATGTGTATACTCTGGCCAATATGGTTGGACTCAAAGTGTTAGTGCACAGTTTTATTTTTATTTTTATTTTTATTTTATTTTCACTATGTGAGACATGGTCTTTTGCACTTTTTGAGATGAAGCCCCCTGATGGGGGGTAGGTTAAACCTTGTCGACCCTATAGAGGGTATTCTATTTGGGTAGATATTTTGGATATTTAGGTGGGTAATAGGTCCTCTTATACCACATGATGGAGTGGAATTATTATTTTTGACATTTTATTTATTTTCCTTATTTATTGTTCTATTTTATATTATTGTTCTTGAGGTATGAGGTTTTATAATGGGGTAGTTGTGCAACATTATTTGGCAGATGACTGACTGGATTATGCCACATGTTGTTTCTGTTTGGTTCCTTTGAAAATTAGAATTTTTGATATTGGTATGGGTTGTTGTTTCTTTTTTTGCCTTGTTGTGGATTAAAATAATAGATGGTTGTTCAGGTTGGGAAAGATATTATACACTATTTGATAGGCTTGCTGGATCTGAACACATGTATGTTTTAAGCATACAACGTATACAATTCTTTTTGCCCCTCTTTTTCCCGAGATTAACTTAGCCATCCGCTTTGAGAGTGGCTCATGGTGCCACATCATGTACTGAATTGGCACTGTAGACAGCCAACATTGGGGTTGACATTGGCTACCGTAATGACCGCGGAGGCTAGTGAGGATGATGGCGGTTGTGGATGTCAGCTATGCCATCGTGATGTTGTGTGTGTAACGTTTTGTTGGCACTTTACGCGGCCAAATTCGGGGTTTGAGTTCTGTATTCGGGTTACCATAGCAACCGCCACATTAGGCATTGGTGATCGCGGCGTGTTGTTCGAACTGTGAATTGTGCCTTTTTGATGTCATGTGATTAGTGTGGTATAAGGACTTGGAGCGCTGACATTTAGAGGTGTGTAGGGTCATTGAATATGGCCTGTTACGTAGCAGGGGGACCTGTTTACTGTGGGAACTATGACAACCATCAGAGCAGCGGTTCCGGCATCGCTCGTGTTAGAGAGTCTACTAGGTCACATGCAGCCAATCAGCTCAGGTGTTTACATGTTGTACTCTCGCAGTTGGCTTGCGGTGTTTTGAAAGGCGTGGGCTTGTGAGACGTATCGGCTGAGCCTATCACATAACAGGGGTGTGTGATCTCCGCCTATCAGATGTTGTTTTCCTTTCTATCAGTATTAGTGAACCACGGACAATATTGAGCATGTATATGATCGGATACGGTTTATGACAAATTAACACCACACACACACAGAGATAATATTATATATACACAGGCATGAATCTATGTACACTTTTCACTAAGTTAATGTGTATTTGAGTCTTAAACACTAGGATCAATGCCGGTTTTGCACCTTTGCACATGGCACATTTTGATTGGTAGGACACTATGGGGAGTGGTTTAGGGGCCTTTAAATGTTTGCTTTTTTCACCTGTTGTTTGTCAGAAGAAGGGACGCTGTTGGTCCCGAAACGTCACAATAAAGGATATTTTATTTGATACTGCTGTCCATAGTCCAGTGAGTGCTTTCATCTCCTCATTTTCTAAATACCTGGCTATAGCACCCTGGCAAGTTGCGGTCTGTTGGTGAGAGTGCATATACCACTTACAAACTTCTACCTATAACTGTAACTATATATCTATATCTGTAACTATATATCTATAACTGTAACTATATATCTATATCTGTAACTATATATCTATGACTGTAACTACACAAACAAAGAGGTATTGGCGCACATCAATTTTCAAAAGCACAACATATTTTTTTGAACTGCTGCAAAAAAATTGGCTGCAAACAACATCAAGAGACAACTATTCTTTTTAAATAATATTGGGATCTTAGTCACACAATTTGGCCATATTCTGCTTAGCCAGTCACCACTTACAAGGTGCCCCAATTAGACTGGTCCTAACACTACTTTGCCACAGAGGGCTGAATCATTCCTGCTTTTACTCTCCATAATAAAATGAGACTCCCTTGCTTTTTATTCACAACTATTACACTGCCATGAGCACACCTGAGCTTGGGTGGGGTGCTTAAACCAATGGGAGATGGTCAGTCTCCCTGATTACTTTTAAGTACAAATACAAAATTTGGTTTTTTAGCACACCTTACAAAATTTATATACAACATCTGTGAGTGCTGCCAATATATAACTGTAACTATATAACTATATCTGTAACTATATATCTATATCTGTAACTATATAACTATATCTGTAACTATATATCTATATCTGTAACTATATATCTATATCTGTAACTATATAACTATATCTGTAACTATATAACAATATCTGTAACTATATATCTATATCTGTAACTATATAACTGTATCTGTAACTATATTTCTTTCATGTAATTAGCAAGAGTCCATGAGCTAGTGACGTATGGGATATACATTCCTACCAGGAGGGGCAAAGTTTCCAAAACCTCAAAATGCCTATAAATACACCCCTCACCACACCCACAAATCAGTTTTACAAACTTTGCCTCCGATGGAGGTGGTGAAGTAAGTTTGTGCTAGATTCTACGTTGATATGCGCTCCGCAGCAAGTTGGAGCCCGGTTTTCCTCTCAGCGTGCAGTGAATGTCAGAGGGATGTGAGGAGAGTATTGCCTATTTGAATGCAGTGATCTCCTTCTACGGGGTCTATTTCATAGGTTCTCTGTTATCGGTCGTAGAGATTCATCTCTTACCTCCCTTTTCAGATCGACGATATACTCTTATATATACCATTACCTCTGCGGATTCTCGTTTCAGTACTGGTTTGGCTTTCTACAAACATGTAGATGAGTGTCCTGGGGTAAGTAAATCTTATTTTCTGTGACACTCTAAGCTATGGTTGGGCACTTTGTTTATAAAGTTCTAAATATATGTATTCAAACATTTATTTGCCTTGACTCAGAATGTTCAACATTCCTTAATTTTCAGACAGTCAGTTTCATATTTGGGATAATGCACTTGAATTAATCAATTTTTTCTTACCTTCAAAAATTTGACTCTTTTTTCCCTGTGGGCTGTTAGGCTCGCGGGGGCTGAAAATGCTTCATTTTATTGCGTCATTCTTGGCGCGGACTTTTTTGGCGCAAAAAAATATTTTCCGTTTCCGGCGTCATACGTGTCACCGGAAGTTGCGTCATTTTTTGACGTTATTTTGCGCCAAAAATGTTGGCGTTCCGGATGTGGCGTCATTTTTGGCGCCAAAAGCATTTAGGCGCCAAATAATGTGGGCGTCTGATTTGGCGCTAAAAAATATGGGCGTCGCTTTTGTCTCCACATTATTTCAGTCTCATTTTTTCATTGCTTCTGGTTGCTAGAAGCTTGTTCTTTGGCATTTTTTCCCATTCCTGAAACTGTCATTTAAGGAATTTGATCAATTTTGCTTTATATGTTGTTTTTTCTCTTACATATTGCAAGATGTCTCACGTTGCATCTGAGTCAGAAGATACTACAGGAAAATCGCTGTCTAGTGCTGGATCTACCAAAGCTAAGTGTATCTGCTGTAAACTTTTGGTAGCTATTCCTCCGGCTGTTGTTTGTATTAATTGTCATGACAAACTTGTTAATGCAGATAATATTTCCTTTAGTAAAGTACCATTGCCTGTTGCAGTTCCTTCAACATCTAAGGTGCAGAATGTTCCTGATAACATAAGAGATTTTGTTTCTGAATCCATAAAGAAGGCTATGTCTGTTATTTCTCCTTCGAGTAAACGTAAAAAATCTTTTAAACTTCTCTCCCTACAGATGAATTTTTAAATGAACATCATCATTCTGATTCTGATGACTCTTCAGGTTCAGAGGATTCTGTCTCAGAGATTGATGCTGATAAATCTTCATATTTATTTAAAATGGAATTTATTCGTTCTTTACTTAAAGAAGTACTAATTGCTTTAGAAATAGAGGATTCTGGTCCTCTTGATACTAATTCTAAACGTTTAGATAAGGTATTTAAATCTCCTGTGGTTATTCCAGAAGTTTTTCCTGTTCCTAATGCTATTTCTGCAGTAATTTCCAAAGAATGGGATAAATTGGGTAATTAATTTACTCCTTCTAAACGTTTTAAGCAATTATATCCTGTGCCGTCTTACAGATTAGAATTTTGGGACAAAATCCCTAAAGTTGATGGGGCTATTTCTACCCTTGCTAAACGTACTACTATTCCTACGTCAGATGGTACTTCGTTTAAGGATCCTTTAGATAGGAAAATTGAATCCTTTCTAAGAAAAGCTTATCTGTGTTCAGGTAATCTTCTTAGACCTGCTATATCATTGGCTGATGTTGCTGCAGCTTCAACTTTTTGGTTGGAAACTTTAGCGCAACAAGTAACAGATCATGATTCTCATGATATTATTATTCTTCTTCAGCATGCTAATAATTTTATCTGTGATGCAATTTTTGATATTATCAGAGTTGATGTCAGGTTTATGTCTCTAGCTATTTTAGCTAGAAGAGCTTTATGGCTTAAGACTTGGAATGCTGATATGGCTTCTAAATCAACTCTACTTTCCATTTCTTTCCAGGGTAACAAATTATTTGGTTCTCAGTTGGATTCTATTATCTCAACTGTTACTGGTGGGAAAGGAACTTTTTTACCACAGGATAAAAAATCTAAGGGTAAAAACAGGGCTAATAATCGTTTTCGTTCCTTTCGTTTCAACAAAGAACAAAAGCCTAATCCTTCATCCTCAGGAGCAGTTTCAGTTTGGAAACCATCTCCGGTCTGGAATAAATCCAAGCCTGCTAGAAAGGCAAAGCCTGCTTCTAAGTCCACATGAAGGTGCGGCCCTCATTCCAGCTCAGCTGGTAGGGGGCAGGTTACGTTTTTTCAAAGAAATTTGGATCAATTCTGTTCACAATCTTTGGATTCAGAACATTGTTTCAGAAGGGTACAGAATTGGTTTCAAGATGAGACCTCCTGCAAAGAGATTTTTTCTTTCCCGTGTCCCAGTAAATCCAGTGAAAGCTCAAGCATTTCTGAATTGTGTTTCAGATCTAGAGTTGGCTGGAGTAATTATGCCAGTTCCAGTTCCGGAACAGGGGATGGGGTTTTATTCAAATCTCTTCATTGTACCCAAGAAGGAGAATTCCTTCAGACCAGTTCTGGATCTAAAAATATTGAATCGTTATGTAAGGATACCAACGTTCAAGATGGTAACTATAAGGACTATCTTGCCTTTTGTTCAGCAAGGGCATTATATGTCCACAATAGATTTACAGGATGCATATCTGCATATTCCGATTCATCCAGATCATTATCAGTTCCTGAGATTCTCTTTTCTGGACAAGCATTACCAGTTTGTGGCTCTGCCGTTTGGCCTAGCTACAGCTCCAAGAATTTTTACAAAGGTTCTCGGTGCCCTTCTGTCTGTAATCAGAGAACAGGGTATTGTGGTATTTCCTTATTTGGACGATATCTTGGTACTTGTTCAGTCTTTACATTTAGCAGAATCTCATACGAATCGACTTGTGTTGTTTCTTCAAGATCATGGTTGGAGGATCAATTTACCAAAAAGTTCTTTGATTCCTCAGACAAGGGTAACTTTTCTGGGTTTCCAGATAGATTCAGTGTCCATGACTCTGTCTTTAACAGACAAGAGACGTCTAAAATTGATTTCAGCTTGTCGAAACCTTCAGTCACAATCATTCCCTTCGGTAGCCTTATGCATGGAAATTCTAGGTCTTATGACTGCTGAATCGGACGCGATACCCTTTGCTCGTTTTCACATGAGACCTCTTCAGCTCTGTATGCTGAATCAATGGTGCAAGGATTACACAAAGATATCTCAATTAATATCTTTAAAACCGATTGTTCGACACTCTCTAACGTGGTGGACAGATCACCATCGTTTAATTCAGGGGGCTTCTTTTGTGCTTCCGACCTGGATTGTAATTTCAACAGATGCAAGTCTCACAGGTTGGGGAGCTGTGTGGGGATCTCTGACGGCACAAGGAGTTTGGGAATCTCAGGAGGTGAGATTACCGATCAATATTTTGGAACTCCGTGCAATTTTCAGAGCTCTTCAGTTTTGGCCTCTTCTGAAGAGAGAATCGTTCATTTGTTTTCAGACAGACAATGTCACAACTGTGGCATACATCAATCATCAAGGAGGGACTCACAGTCCTCTGGCTATGAAAGAAGTATCTCGAATTTTGGTTTGGGCGGAATCCAGCTCCTGTCTAATCTCTGCGGTTCATATCCCAGGTATAGACAATTGGGAAGCGGATTATCTCAGTCGCCAAACGTTGCATCCGGGCGAATGGTCTCTTCACCCAGAGGTATTTCTTCAGATTGTTCAAATGTGGGAACTTCCAGAAATAGATCTGATGGCGTCTCATCTAAACAAGAAACTTCCCAGGTATCTGTCCAGATCCCGGGATCCTCAGGCGGAGGCAGTGGATGCATTATCACTTCCTTGGAAGTATCATCCTGCCTATATCTTTCCGCCTCTAGTTCTTCTTCCAAGAGTAATCTCCAAGATTCTGAAGGAATGCTCGTTTGTTCTGCTGGTAGCTCCGGCATGGCCTCACAGGTTTTGGTATGCGGATCTTGTCCGGATGGCCTCTTGCCAACCGTGGACTCTTCCGTTAAGACCAGACCTTCTGTCACAAGGTCCTTTTTTCCATCAGGATCTGAAATCCTTAAATTTAAAGGTATGGAGATTGAACGCTTGATTCTTGGTCAAAGAGGTTTCTCTGACTCTGTGATTAATACTATGTTACAGGCTCGTAAATCTGTATCTAGAGAGATATATTATAGAGTCTGGAAGACTTATATTTCTTGGTGTCTTTCTCATCATTTTTCTTGGCATTCTTTTAGAATACCGAGAATTTTACAGTTTCTTCAGGATGGTTTAGATAAGGGTTTGTCCGCAAGTTCCTTGAAAGGTCAAATCTCTGCTCTTTCTGTTCTTTTTCACAGAAAGATTGCTATTCTTCCTGATATTCATTGTTTTGTACAAGCTTTGGTTCGTATAAAACCTGTCATTAAGTCAATTTCTCCTCCTTGGAGTTTGAATTTGGTTCTGGGAGCTCTTCAAGCTCCTCCGTTTGAACCTATGCATTCATTGGACATTAAATTACTTTCTTGGAAAGTTTTGTTCCTTTTGGCCATCTCTTCTGCCAGAAGAGTTTCTGAATTATCTGCTCTTTCTTGTGAGTCTCCTTTTCTGATTTTTCATCAGGATAAGGCGGTGTTGCGAACTTCTTTTGAATTTTTACCTAAAGTTGTGAATTCCAACAACATTAGTAGAGAAATTGTGGTTCCTTCATTATGTCCTAATCCTAAGAATTCTAAGGAGAAATCATTGCATTCTTTGGATGTTGTTAGAGCTTTGAAATATTATGTTGAAGCTACTAAGTCTTTCCGAAAGACTTCTAGTCTATTTGTTATTTTTTCCGGTGCTAGAAAAGGCCAGAAAGCTTCTGCCATTTCTTTGGCATCTTGGTTGAAATCTTTAATTCATCTTGCCTATGTTGAGTCGGGTAAAACTCCGCCTCAGAGGATTACAGCTCATTCTACTAGGTCAGTTTCTACTTCCTGGGCGTTTAGGAATGAAGCTTCGGTTGATCAGATTTGCAAAGCAGCAACTTGGTCCTCTTTGCATACTTTTACTAAATTCTACCATTTTGATGTATTTTCTTCTTCTGAAGCAGTTTTTGGTAGAAAAGTACTTCAGGCAGCGGTTTCAGTTTGAATCTTCTGCTTATGTTTTTCATTAAACTTTATTTTGGGTGTGGATTATTTTCAGCAGGAATTGGCTGTCTTTATTTTATCCCTCCCTCTCTAGTGACTCTTGTGTGGAAAGATCCACATCTTGGGTAATCATTATCCCATACGTCACTAGCTCATGGACTCTTGCTAATTACATGAAAGAAAACATAATTTATGTAAGAACTTACCTGATAAATTCATTTCTTTCATATTAGCAAGAGTCCATGAGGCCCGCCCTTTTTTTGTGGTGGTTATGATTTTGTATAAAGCACAATTATTCCAATTCCTTATTTTATATGCTTTCGCACTTTTTTATCACCCCACTTCTTGGCTATTCGTTAAACTGAATTGTGGGTGTGGTGAGGGGTGTATTTATAGGCATTTTGAGGTTTGGGAAACTTTGCCCCTCCTGGTAGGAATGTATATCCCATACGTCACTAGCTCATGGACTCTTGCTAATATGAAAGAAATGAATTTATCAGGTAAGTTCTTACATAAATTATGTTATCTATTTCTGTAACTATATCTGTAACTATATATCTATAACTGTAACTATATAACTATATCTGTAACTATATATCTATATCTGTAACTATATATCTATATCTGTAACTATATCTGTAACTATATAACTATATCTGTAACTATATAACTATATCTGTAACTATATATCTATAACTGTAACTGTATAACTATATCTGTAACTATATATCTATATCTGTAACTGTATAACTATGTCTGTAACTATATAACTATATCTGTAACTGTATAACTATATCTGTAACTATATATCTATATCTGTAACTATATATCTATATCTTTAACTGTATAACTATGTCTGTAACTATATAACTATATCTGTAACTATATATCTATAACTGTAACTATATAACTATATCTGTAACTATATATCTATCTGTAACTATATCTGTAACTATATAACTATATCTGTAACTATATATCTATAACTGTAACTATATAACTATATCTGTAACTATATCTGTAACTATATATCTATAACTGTAACTGTATAACTATGTCTGTAACTATATATCTATATCTGTAACTATATATCTTTATCTGTAACTATATAACTATATCTGTAACTATATAACTATATCTGTAACTATATAACTATATCTGTAACTATATATCTATATCTGTAACTATATAACTATATCTGTAACTATATAACTATATCTATAACTATATAACTATATCTATAACTATATATCTATAACTGTAACTATATAACTATATCTGTAACTATATCTATAACTAACTATATAACTATATATGTAACTATATAACTATATCTATAACTATATGTCTATATCTGTAACTATATAACTATATCTATAACTATATATCTATATCTGTAACTGTCTAACTATATCTATAACTATATAATTATATCTGTAACTATATAACTATAACTATATATCTGTAACTATATAACTATATCTGTAACTATATAACTATAACTGTAACTATATATCTGTAACTATATAACTATATCTGTAACTATATAACTATATCTGTAACTATATCTATAACTATATATCTATAACTGTAACTATATAACTATATCTGTAACTATATCTATAACTGTAACTATATAACTATATATGTAACTATATAACTATATCTATAACTATATATCTATATCTGTAACTATATATCTGTAACTATATAACTATATATCTATATCTGTAACTGTATAACTATATCTATAACTATATAACTATATCTGTAACTATATAACTATAACTGTAACTATATATCTGTAACTAAATAACTATATCTGTAACTATATAACTATATCTGTAACTATATAACTATATCTGTAACTATATAACTATAACTGTAACTATATAACTATATCTGTAACTATATAACTATAACTGTAACTATAGAACTGTATCTGTAACTATATAACTGTATCTGTAACTATATATCTATATCTGTAACTATATATCTTAATCTGTAACTATATAACTATATCTGTAACTATATAACTATATCTGTAACTGTATAACTATATCTATAACTATATCTGTAACTATATAACTATATCTATAACTGTAACTATATAACTATATCTGTAACTATATAACTATATCTATAACTATATAACTATATCTGTAACTATATAACTATATCTGTAACTATAACTGTAACTATATAACTATAACTGTATAACTATATCTGTAACTATATAACTATATCTGTAACTATATAACTATAACTGTAACTATATATCTATAACTGTAACTATATAACTATATCTGTAACTATATAACTGTAACTGTATAACTATATCTGTAACTATATAACTATATCTGTAACTGTATAATTATATCTGTAACTGTATAACTATATCTGTAACTATATAACTGTATCTGTAACTATATATCTATATCTGTAACTATATAACTATATCTGTAACTATATAACTATATCTGTAACTATATAACTATATCTGTAACTGTATAATTATATCTGTAACTGTATAACTATATCTGTAACTATATAACTGTATCTGTAACTATATATCTATATCTGTAACTATATAACTATAACTGTAACTATATAACTATATCTGTAACTATATAACTATATCTGTAACTGTATAACTATATCTGTAACTGTATAACTATATCTGTAACTATATAACTGTATCTGTAACTATATAACTGTATCTGTAACTATATATCTATAACTGTAACTATATATCTATATCTGTAACTATATCTGTAACTATATAACTGTATCTGTAACTATATATCTATAACTGTAACTATATATCTATATCTGTAACTATATATCTATATCTGTAACTATATAACTATATCTGTAACTATATATCTATAACTGTAACTATATAACTATAACTGTAACTATATATCTATATCTGTAACTATATAACTATATCTGTTATTATATAACTATATCTGTAACTATATTACTATATCTCTAACTATATAACTATATAACTATATAACTATATATGTAACTATATATCTATATCTGTAACTATATCTGTAACTATATAACTATATCTGTAACTATATAACTATATCTGTAACTATATATCTATAACTGTAACTGTATAACTATATCTGTAACTATATATCTATATCTGTAACTGTATAACTATGTCTGTAACTATATAACTATATCTGTAACTGTATAACTATATCTGTAACTATATATCTATATCTGTAACTATATATCTATATCTTTAACTGTATAACTATGTCTGTAACTATATAACTATATCTGTAACTATATATCTATAACTGTAACTATATAACTATATCTGTAACTATATATCTATCTGTAACTATATCTGTAACTATATAACTATATCTGTAACTATATATCTATAACTGTAACTATATAACTATATCTGTAACTATATCTGTAACTATATATCTATAACTGTAACTGTATAACTATGTCTGTAACTATATATCTATATCTGTAACTATATATCTTTATCTGTAACTATATAACTATATCTGTAACTATATAACTATATCTGTAACTATATAACTATATCTGTAACTATATATCTATATCTGTAACTATATAACTATATCTGTAACTATATAACTATATCTATAACTATATAACTATATCTATAACTATATATCTATAACTGTAACTATATAACTATATCTGTAACTATATCTATAACTAACTATATAACTATATATGTAACTATATAACTATATCTATAACTATATGTCTATATCTGTAACTATATAACTATATCTATAACTATATATCTATATCTGTAACTGTCTAACTATATCTATAACTATATAATTATATCTGTAACTATATAACTATAACTATATATCTGTAACTATATAACTATATCTGTAACTATATAACTATAACTGTAACTATATATCTGTAACTATATAACTATATCTGTAACTATATAACTATATCTGTAACTATATCTATAACTATATATCTATAACTGTAACTATATAACTATATCTGTAACTATATCTATAACTGTAACTATATAACTATATATGTAACTATATAACTATATCTATAACTATATATCTATATCTGTAACTATATATCTGTAACTATATAACTATATATCTATATCTGTAACTGTATAACTATATCTATAACTATATAACTATATCTGTAACTATATAACTATAACTGTAACTATATATCTGTAACTAAATAACTATATCTGTAACTATATAACTATATCTGTAACTATATAACTATAACTGTAACTATATAACTATATCTGTAACTATATAACTATAACTGTAACTATAGAACTGTATCTGTAACTATATAACTGTATCTGTAACTATATATCTATATCTGTAACTATATATCTTAATCTGTAACTATATAACTATATCTGTAACTATATAACTATATCTGTAACTGTATAACTATATCTATAACTATATCTGTAACTATATAACTATATCTATAACTGTAACTATATAACTATATCTGTAACTATATAACTATATCTATAACTATATAACTATATCTGTAACTATAACTGTAACTATATAACTATAACTGTATAACTATATCTGTAACTATATAACTATATCTGTAACTATATAACTATAACTGTAACTATATATCTATAACTGTAACTATATAACTATATCTGTAACTATATAACTGTAACTGTATAACTATATCTGTAACTATATAACTATATCTGTAACTGTATAATTATATCTGTAACTGTATAACTATATCTGTAACTATATAACTGTATCTGTAACTATATATCTATATCTGTAACTATATAACTATATCTGTAACTATATAACTATATCTGTAACTGTATAATTATATCTGTAACTGTATAACTATATCTGTAACTATATAACTGTATCTGTAACTATATATCTATATCTGTAACTATATATCTATATCTGTAACTATATAACTATAACTGTAACTATATAACTATATCTGTAACTATATAACTATATCTGTAACTGTATAACTATATCTGTAACTGTATAACTATATCTGTAACTATATAACTGTATCTGTAACTATATAACTGTATCTGTAACTATATATCTATAACTGTAACTATATATCTATATCTGTAACTATATCTGTAACTATATAACTGTATCTGTAACTATATATCTATAACTGTAACTATATATCTATATCTGTAACTATATATCTATATCTGTAACTATATAACTATATCTGTAACTATATATCTATAACTGTAACTATATAACTATAACTGTAACTATATATCTATATCTGTAACTATATAACTATATCTGTTATTATATAACTATATCTGTAACTATATTACTATATCTCTAACTATATAACTATATAACTATATAACTATATATGTAACTATATATCTATATCTGTAACTATATAACTATATCTGTGTAACGGTACCAACCGCATACCAAGGGTTAACACCAGGGAACAATGTCCTGCATAGGGAATCAGCAGTTCACAACCCAGCCAGTTTTCAGGTTTTAAACAGAATAACACTTTATTTGAAGGCAGCATACAGATTTATACAGGTTTTTGACCCCCCCCCCCAGATGGGGGTGGAAAGAATGTTGTACATTAGATAAAAGGGAGAAGCGCCCTTGACATGATACAATAGGATTATATTACTTAAACACTTCAACCACAGGACACTCTTGACTCTCCTTATCACTTAGGCGTTTCTCTCTGGGGGTGATCAAACAATAGAATGCTAAGCATTAATTAGATTGTAGCTGGAGCCAGCCACTTGTGGTTAGAAAATAAAGTTAACACTTTCAGTCCTGACCGAAGGGTCTGTCACAGACAACCTTTCTTACGTTATAGTCCAGAAGTGGCTAGGTTTGCCACAATGCTCCCCCAGAACCAAGCCGGCATACACAGTCTGATCCCAACGGATCGGCTTGGGGATGTCCGGGGCAACAACTTTCGGCTCAAGTAAGCTACGGGGTGTTCTCCGCCATCTGCTCCAACTTGGCTCAGTACTGCCCCCACCCCAAACATGGAAGCGTCTCTTCCCGGAGGGACTGGGCTTGGGTAGTCACAGGGTTAACATTAGCGGGATCCATGGGAGCATAGGCAGAAACAAGGGGGGCCAAGTCATTTCCAAGGAGAACATCAGCAGGTAAGTCCTTCTTGACCCCCACATTCACAAGTCTAGCGCCCACTCCCCAATCCAAATGTACCCTGGCAACAGGTAGGCGGAACACAGTGCCCCCTGCTACCCTCACAGCCACAGTGTCTCCAGTGTGCTGTTTCTCAGGCACCAAGTTCTCTTGAAGCAAGGTCATGGTAGCACCAGTATCCCGTAGACAACTGACCTCCTTCCCATTCACTTTAACCCGTTGCCGGTTATTCCGGTGGGCAGCTTGCACGGGGTCTGCTTCATGTAGGCTGCCCCAGCATTCTGGCGCCTCTACGTAGCGGGCCACAGGCTGAGGATTATGTGGGATTCCGCCAGCGGGTCTTCTCCAGGACTGTGCTTGATTCGCTGCATTTAGGGGACACTCTGGTCTTTTGTGCCCTAGTTGCTTACATCCAAAGCACCGAATAGGTTGTGAGTAGCCCCGCGAATTGAACCGGGCTCTCTGAGGGTAGTTCGTGGCCGGAGGCCGTGTGGTATAGCGGTGCGCCGGGGGTTGGTAACTGGCAGCTGCTGGGGTGACTGGGGGTCTGTACTCCACTCTAGCAGTGGGCAATCGGTATACTGCTCCCCCTGCCCCTCGTACTGCCACGGATCCGCCAGTGGGTGCTGTATCCGGCACCAAATGGGGAGCTATCAGGGTTAAAGTAGCTCCCGAATCCCGAAGTCCCTGGACCGACATCACCTCATGCAGAATTCCCAGGGGTTCCTCGGCTTGGGTGCTCAACACCTCATGAGCGGCTGGCTCCGTTTGGTAATGGTGAGCAGCCGCCCTTGGGGCCAGGTTCTGTCTGACCTGGTTCCAAGCTTGTCTGCTCCGATTTTGGGTGCACTCACGTGCCATATGTCCCCACTGCTTGCAGGTGTGGCATTGTATATTAGCCCATCCGTTGTTAGGCTGTAGTCCATGGTGCCTCCTGGCATCAAAATGCTGGTCTGCTAATCTGGCTGCTTCGGTTAAGGTGAGGGGTTTTCGATCTCTCACCCATTCTTGGGCTTCTGGGGACAAGCCGTTAAAGAATTGCTCCAACAGCATCAGTTGTCGCAATTCTTCCATGGTGGTAGCTTGGCTGGCCTGTATCCACCCCTGAGATGCTTGATCCAGCTTGTGGGCCCACTCTGCATGGGAATCTCTTTCTGGCTTGCGCAGGCCTCTAAACTTGCGCCGGTATGCCTCTGAGGTAATGGCATATCTTTCCAAGATCGCTCTCTTCACTTTAGCGTAATCCTTGCTGTCCTCCCTGGGTACAGCGCGATACGCTTCCGCTGCCCTACCGGCTAGCTTGCCTGCTAGCACCAGCACCCATACGGACTGCTCCAAATCATGTAACTCGCACAGTCTCTCAAAATCCTGTAAATACCCATCAATCTCATCCTTCTCCTCACAAAACATTTTAAATGCATGGTATGGGATTTTGGGTCTTACTGGGTTGCTGAGTGCGTCCAAAATGGATTCTGCTCGGGAGGATGCATTCCGCGGACTGTGTGCCATCACGTACTCCTGCACATCTGCCATTACCACGGATAGCATATCCCGTGGTACAGGTTGGGGTAAAAATTCCAGCCTGGTCCTCATTTCCCTCTGGTATAGGGTCTCCTCCATGGCTGCTGGAGGCGTAGCGCTGCGAGCTCTGTCTCCCTCCATCAGCTCAGCAATTAATATAGCCTTGGGTTTGCTGCTGCCTATCTTTCCCCTGGCTTCTAGCAGTTCCTTTTACGTTTGTCTCTTTAGCTTAGAATAATCCATCTCCATTCACTTCGGTCCCTGGTACTCCTTCCATCTTAGTCAGTATTGTAGTAATCCCCCTCTTCCTGAGGTTACTGGCTTGTGTAGTTGCTCTTCTGGGCAATAAGGTTCATCCCACCGCTGCCACCAATTGTAACGGTACCAACCGCATACCAAGGGTTAACACCAGGGAACAATGTCCTGCATAGGGAATCAGCAGTTCACAACCCAGCCAGTTTTCAGGTTTTAAACAGAATAACACTTTATTTGAAGGCAGCATACAGATTTATACAGGTTTTTGACCCCCCCCCCCCAGATGGGGGTGGAAAGAATGTTGTACATTAGATAAAAGGGAGAAGCGCCCTTGACATGATACAATAGGATTATATTACTTAAACACTTCAACCACAGGACACTCTTGACTCTCCTTATCACTTAGGCGTTTCTCTCTGGGGGTGATCAAACAATAGAATGCTAAGCATTAATTAGATTGTAGCTGGAGCCAGCCACTTGTGGTTAGAAAATAAAGTTAACACTTTCAGTCCTGACCGAAGGGTCTGTCACAGACAACCTTTCTTACGTTATAGTCCAGAAGTGGCTAGGTTTGCCACAATCTGTAACTGTATAACTATATAACTATATATGTAACTATATATCTATATCTGTAACTATATAACTATATCTGTAACTATATAACTATATCTGTAACTATATAACTATATCTATAACTATAACTATATATCTCTATCTGTAACTATATAACTATATCTGTTATTATATAACTATATCTGTAACTATATTACTATATCTCTAACTATATAACTATATAACTATATATGTAACTATATATCTATATCTGTAACTATATAACTATATCTGTAACTATATAACTATATCTGTAACTATATAACTATATCTATAACTATAACTATATATCTCTATCTGTAACTATATAACTATATCTGTAACTATATATCTATATATGTAACTATATATGTAACTATATAACTATATCTGTAACTATATAACTGTCTGTAACTATATAACTATATCTGTAACTATATATCTATATCTGTAACTATATAACTATATCTGTAACTATATAACTATAACTGTAACTATATAACTATAACTGTAACTCGGACCATTGTATTAAATGCAGAATGACAACTCCCTTACTTCAACACTATTTCTACACTTGTCCAAGGATCAGGAGGTTTTGGGCTCAATGTCAATACTGGTTGAAGACTACACTCCAAATAGAAATCAAATTCACAGAGATAGAAATTTTCCTACTTAAATGGGAGGATACACACAAGAGGTCTCATAAATTCCTCTCACTATACACTATGTTGGCTAGACAGTGCATTCTTAAAAGATGGATTACTAGACAACCGCCAACAATAGCACAGCTGAATCATATGGTACTTAAACAGCTTTTTGTGGAACAGCATGATGTTAAGCTAGACACAGCACGTAGGTTACGCCCCTTCCTTTATAAATGGAAAATATACATAGATACACTAGACCCTTCTGTACAGAGTCAAATAATGAAACCATTCGCTCACCTAGAGGCAGTATTACAAATGAATATCAGAGAGGAAGGGCAGCGCCCTTCGGATGGGGAACGGACTAATGCACCCTTAGAGGTCATGTTATTCTGAAAGGTGTTTTTTTTTTTTTTTTTTTCTTCCCTCCCTACCCACCTCTCTCTCTCCCTCCCCCTCTCCCCCTCATGGTCTGGTTGATGACCGAGAACAGAGGCACCAGAAAGTCAACTGTTTTATGGTTTTGGGTTAAATTGTAAATAGTTTTTTATTATTGTTTAGATGTTTAAAATAAGAGAAAAACCTTCAAAGGAACGGAGTGTAAAACCAGGAGCAATCACTGGAGCTATGGCTCTCATCCCCTTAGACTTACTGTATTACATGGACACTATATTCCAAAGTCAGGCATAAACAACTGTGATACTATCTGTATGTATATCGATTGTAAGATTTGACTGAGATTATTATTGTACTTGCTTCGTTTCCTTTAATAAAAGTGAATTTAAAAAAAAAACTATAACTGTAACTATATAACTATATCTGTAACTATATAACTATATCTATAACTATAACACTATATCTCTATCTGTAACTATATATCTATATCTGTAACTATATAACTATATATGTAACTATATAACTATATATGTAACTATATAACTATATCTGTAACTATATATCTATATCTGTAACTATATATCTATATCTGTAACTATATATCTATATATGTAACTATATATCTATATCTGTAACTATATATCTATATCTGTAACTATATAACTATATATGTAACTATATAACTATATCTGTAACTATATATCTATAACTGTAACTATATCTGTAACTATATATCTATATCTGTAACTATATATCTATATCTGTAACTGTATATCTATATCTGTAACTATATAACTATAACTGTAACTATATATCTAACTATATAACTATATATCTATATCTGTAACTATATAACTATATCTGTAACTATATAACTATAACTGTAACTATATATCTGTAACTAAATAACTATATCTGTAACTATATATATATATCTATATCTGTAACTATATAACTATATCTGTAACTATATATGTAACTATATATCTATATCTGTAACTATATATCTATATCTGTAACTATATAACTATATCTGTAACTATATAACTATATCTGTAACTATATAACTATATCTGTAACTATATAACTATATATGTAACTATATATCTATATCTGTAACTATATGTCTATATCTGTAACTATATATCTATATCTGTAACTATATATCTATATCTGTAACTATATATCTATATCTGTAACTATATATCTATATCTGTAACTGTATATCTATATCTGTAACTATATAGCTATATCTATAACTGTAACTATATATCTATATATGTAACTATATAACTATATATGTAACTATATAACTATATCTGTAACTATATATCTCTAACTGTAACTGTATAACTATATCTGTAACTATAAAACTATAACTGTAACTAAATAACTGTATCTGTAACTATAACTGTAACTATATAACTATATCTGTAACTATATATGTAACTATATAACTATATCTGTAACTATATAACTATATCTGTAACTATAGATGTAACTATATATCTCTGTAACTATATATCTATATCTGTAACCATATAACTATATCTGTAACTATATATCTATAACTGTAACTATATATCTATATCTGTAACTATATATCTATATCTGTAACTATATAAATATATATGTAACTATATAACTATAACTATATATCTATATCTGTAACTATATATCTATAACTGTAACTATATAACTATATCTGTAACTATATAACTATAACTATATATCTATATCTGTAACTATATATCTATAACTGTAACTATATATCTATAACTGTAACTATATATCTATATCTGTAACTATATAACTGTAACTATATAACTATATATGTAACTATATAACTATATCTGTAACTACATATCTATATCTGTAACTATATAAATATATCTGTAACTGTATAACTATATCTGTAACTATATATCTATAACTGTAACTATATATGTAACTATATAACTATATCTATAATTGTAACTATATATCTATATCTGTAACTATATATCTAACTGTAACTATATAACTATATCTATAACTATATATCTATATCTGTAACTATATATCTATAACTGTAACTATATATGTAACTATATAACTATATCTATAACTATATATCTATAACTGTAACTATATATCTATATCTGTAACTATATCTATAACTATATATCTATAACTGTAACTATATAACTATATCTATAACTATATATGTATATCTGTAACTATATATCTATAACTGTAACTATATAACTATATCTGTAACTATATAACTATATCTATAACTATAACTATATATCTCTATCTGTAACTATATATCTATATCTGTAACTATATATCTATAACTGTAACTATATAACTATATCTGTAACTATATAACTGTAACTATATAACTATATCTATAACTATATATCTATAACTGTAACTATATATCTATAACTGTAACTATATATCTATATCTGTAACTATATCTATAACTATATATCTATAACTGTAACTATATATCTATAACTGTAACTATATAACTATATCTGTAACTATATAACTATATCTGTAACTATATATCTATAACTGTAACTATATATCTATAACTGTAACTATATAACTATATCTATAACTATATATCTATATCTGTAACTATATATCTATAACTGTAACTATATATCTATAACTGTAACTATATAACTATATCTGTAACTATATAACTATATCTATAACTATATATCTCTATCTGTAACTATATATCTCTATCTGTAACTATATATCTATATCTGTAACTATATAACTATATCTGTAACTATATAACTATATCTGTAACTATAACTATATATCTCTATCTGTAACTATATATCTATATATGTAACTATATATCTATAACTGTAACTATATAACTATATCTGTAACTATATAACTGTAACTATATAACTATATCTATAACTGTAACTATATATCTATAACTGTAACTATATATCTATATCTGTAACTATATCTATAACTATATATCTATAACTGTAACTATATAACTATATCTGTAACTATATAACTATATCTGTAACTATATATCTATAACTGTAACTATATAACTATATCTGTAACTATATAACTGTAACTATATAACTATATCTATAACTATATATCTATAACTGTAACTATATATCTATAACTGTAACTATATCTATAACTATATATCTATAACTGTAACTATATATCTATAACTGTAACTATATAACTATATCTGTAACTATATAACTATATCTGTAACTATATATCTATAACTGTAACTATATATCTATATCTCTAACTATATTTCTATATCTGTAACTATATCTATAACTATATATCTATAACTGTAACAATATATCTATAACTGTAACTATATTTCTTTCATGTAATTAGCAAGAGTCCATCAGCTAGTGACGTATGGGATATACATTCCTACCAGGAGGGGCAAAGTTTCCCAAACCTTAAAATGCCTATAAATACACCCCTCACCACACCCACAATTCAGTTTTACAAACTTTTCCTCCCATGGAGGTGGTGAAGTAAGTTTGTGCTAGATTCTACGTTGATATGCGCTTCGCAGCATGCTGAAGCCCGGTTTTCCTCTCAGAGTGCAATGAATGTCAGAGGGATGTGAAGAGAGTATTGCCTATTTGAATACAATGGTCTTCCTCTAGGGGATCTATTTCATAGGTTCTCTGTTATCGGTCGTAGAGATTTCTTCTCCTACCTCCCTTTTCAGATCGACGATATACTCTTATATACCATTACCTCTACTGATTCTCGTTTCAGTACTGGTTTGGCTATCTACTATATATAGATGAGTGTCTTGGGGTAAGTAAATCTTATTTTATTTATGACACTCTAAGCTATGGTTGGGGACTTTATATGTAAAGTTCTAAATATATGTGTTTAAACTTATATTTGCCATGATTCAGGATAATCAGTATTCCTTCTTTCAGACTGTCAGTTTCATTATTTTTGGGAAAATGCATATGAATAAATATTTTTTCTTACCTTCAAAAATTTTCAAATTGACTTTTTTCCTTGCGGGCTGTTAGGCTCGCGGGGGCAGAAAATGCTTCAATCTATTGCGTCATTCTTGGCGTGAACTTCTTTGGTGCAAAATTTTGTCATTTCCGGTGCCATAGTTGACGCCAGAAGTTTGCACATGGTTGCGTCATTTTTTGACGCATGTGTGTTACAGACGTTTTTTTTTGCGCCAAAAAATGTGGGTGTCATTTTCTGCGCTAAAAATATGGGCGTCATACTTGGCACCAAAAAATGTGGGCGTCATGCTTGGCGCCAAAAAATGTGGGCGTCATACTTGGTGCCAGTTTTTTTCACATTATTTCAGTCTCACTTTTTTGCTGCTTCTGGTTGCTAGAGGCTTGTTTGTTTTGCATTTTTTCCCATTCCTGAAACTGTCATTTAAGGAATTTGATAATTTTGCTTTATATGTTGTTTTTTTCTATTACATATTGCAAGATATTTCAAACACTGTTCCTGTATCAGAAAATACTGAGGGATTCCTGATGACTGATATCAGTCCTACCAAAGCTAAGTTCATTTATTTTAATGTTATGAATGTTTATCTTTAGCTATGGTTTGTAATAAGTTATTATGATAAACTTTTACATGCAGAGTCCATTAGTATTTATGCTTAATATATTGCTATTCTTTTTACATCTTATGTACAAGATATACTTAGGAATTTATAAGAATATTTTTCTGATTCTATTCTAAAGGCTTTGTCTGACATTGCGCCTTCTAATAAAATTTTTAGGACTTTTTTAAACTTCTCATTTAGTTGATGAAGTTTCAAATGATCAGCAACATACTGAATTATCCTTCTATGATGGTGTTTTTTCTCATTCAGAATATTCTTCATCAGATATTGACACTAACAAATCTACTTTTTTATTTTTAAATTGAGTACATTCGTTTTTTGTTGAAGTGTTAACCCCAACTCTCCGGAGTCAATTTTACTCAATACCACCTCTAGTAACCATTTCACAGTTTTAATACTACTCTAACGGTTCCAATTTGAAAGAAGGGATATTGAATCCCAAGGCAGTTTATATCTAGAAATCTCCAGTAAGCTGTAGTTCGTACTGACATACAAATACAGGGGTACTATACGTATTAAACACTAAATACTGATCAGGACTCCGTTTGTAAGTATATTTAACCCCCTGTTGGTCGTACCTATACTACACGACCTCCCTTTCAGAGACTAATATATATAGAGACTCTTACCCTGGTATTATTAGCCTACTCTATTACTTTACATAATCTTACTTAGCACATATTTTGGTTAAGTGTTTTTAATTCATTTTTTGTTTTCCGCAAATTTTAGCACTGTGAATTAATAAACGTTAAGTTTTAAAATTTAGTTAGGTTTAGTATATTTGGAAACTAGTGTTGTCTTTACTAACATTGCACCACTCTGAGCCTTGTGATTAATAAAATCATATCACTACAAGCTCTCGAGTGCTATAAGTGTACTCCTTTCTGTGGTTATCTTATTAACCACATCCAGCCTTCATAACTATATAACTATGTCTGTAACTATATATCTATATCTGTAGCTATATATCTATCTGTAACTATATAACTATATATGTAACTATATATATATATATATATATATATATATATATATATATATATATATAACTGTAACTATATATCTATCTGTAATTATATCTGTAACTATATATCTATATCTGCAACTATATAACTATATATGTAACTATATAACTATATAACTATAACTGTATAACTATATCTATAACTATAACTGTATAGCTATATCTATAACTATAACTGTATAACTATATCTGTAACTATATAACTATATCTGTAACTATATAACTATATCTGTAACTGTATATCTATAACTGTAACTATATATCTATATCTGTAATTATATATCTATATCTGTAACTATATAACTATATCTGTAACTATATAACTATATCTGTAACTGTATATCTATAACTGTAACTATATATCTATATCTGTAATTATATATCTATATCTGTAACTATATAACTGTATCTGTAACTATATTTTTATATCTGTAACTATATATCTGTAACTATATATCTATCTAACTATATAACAATATATATAACTATATCTATATCTATATCTGTAACTATATCTCTAACTGTAACTATATAACTATATCTGTAACTATATATCTGTAACTATATAACTATATCTGTAAATATATAAATATATATGTAACTATATAACTATATATGTAACTATATATCTATAGCTGTAACTATATAACTATATCTGTAACTATATATCTTAATCTGTAACTATATAACTATATCTGTAACTATATATCTTAATCTGTAACTATTTAACTATATCTGTAACTATATATCTATATCTGTAACTATATATCTATATCTGTAACTATATATCTTAATCTGTAACTATTTAACTATATCTGTAACTATATATCTATATCTGTAACTATATATCTGTAACTATATAACTATATCTGTAACTATATAACTATATCTGTAACTATATATCTGTAACTATATATCTATATCTGTAACTATATATCTGTAACTATATATCTATATCTGTAACTATATATCTGTAACTATATAACTATATCTGTAACTATATCTATATCTGTAACTGTATATCTATATCTGTGGCTATAACTGTGACTATATATCTATATCTGTAACTATATCTGTAACTATATAACTGTATCTATATATCTATATCTGTGGCTATAACTGTATAACTATATATGTAACTATATCTGTAACTATATAACTATATCTAACTATATAACTGTATCTGTAACTATATAACTATATCTATAACTATATATCTATATCTGTAACTATATATCTATAACTGTAACTATATAACTATATCTATAACTATATCTGTAACTATATAACTATGTCTGTAAATATATAACTATGTCTGTAACTATATAACTATATCTGTAACTATATAACTATAACTTTATAACTATATCTGTAACTATATAACTATATCTACAACTATATAACTATGTCTGTAACTATATATCTATAATTGTAACTATATATCTATATCTGTAACTATATTTGTATATCTGTAACTATATATCTATATCTGTAACTGTATAACTATGTCTGTAACTATATATCTATATCTGTAACTATATATCTATATCTGTAACTGTATAACTATGTCTGTAACTATATATCTATATCTTTAACTGTATAACTATGTCTGTAACTATATATCTATATCTGTAACTATATATCTATGTCTGTAACTATATATCTATATCTTTAACTGTATAACTATGTCTGTAACTATATATCTATATCTGTAACTATATATCTATATCTGTAACTGTATAACTATGTCTGTAACTATATATCTATATCTGTAACTATATATCTATATCTGTAACTGTATAACTATGTCTGTAACTATATATCTATATCTTTAACTGTATAACTATGTCTGTAACTATATAACTATATCTGTAACTATATATCTATATCTGTAACTATATAACTATGTCTGTAACTATATATCTATAACTATATATCTATAACTGTGACTAACTGTAGCTATAACTTTAACTATATAACCATAACTAACTATAACTGTAACTATATAACTAACTATATAACTATAACTGTAACTATATAACTGTAACTATATAACTGTAACTATATAACTGTAACTATATAACTATAACTGTAACTATATAACTGTAATTATATAACTATAACTGTACCTATATAAGTATAACTGTAACTATATAACTATAACTGTATAACTATAACTGTAACTATATAACTATACATATATAACTAACTGTAACTATATAACTATAACTGTAACTATATAACTGTAACTATATAACTATAACTGTATAACTATATAACTATATAACTATAACTGTATAACTGTAACTATATAACTATAACAGTAACTATATAACTGTAACTATATAACTATAACTGTAACTATATAACTGTAACTATATAACTATAACTGTAACTATATAACTATAACTGTAACTATATAACTATAACTGTATAACTGTAACTATATAACTGTAACTATATATCTTAATCTGTAACTATTTAACTATATCTGTAACTATATATCTATATCTGTAACTATATATCTGTAACTATATAACTATATCTGTAACTATATAACTATATCTGTAACTATATATCTGTAACTATATATCTATATCTGTAACTATATATCTGTAACTATATATCTATATCTGTAACTATATATCTGTAACTATATAACTATATCTGTAACTATATCTATATCTGTAACTGTATATCTATATCTGTGGCTATAACTGTGACTATATATCTATATCTGTAACTATATCTGTAACTATATAACTGTATCTATATATCTATATCTGTGGCTATAACTGTATAACTATATATGTAACTATATCTGTAACTATATAACTATATCTAACTATATAACTGTATCTGTAACTATATAACTATAACTATATCTGTAACTATATAACTATGTCTGTAAATATATAACTATGTCTGTAACTATATAACTATATCTGTAACTATATAACTATAACTTTATAACTATATCTGTAACTATATAACTATATCTACAACTATATAACTATGTCTGTAACTATATATCTATAATTGTAACTATATATCTATATCTGTAACTATATTTGTATATCTGTAACTATATATCTATATCTGTAACTGTATAACTATGTCTGTAACTATATATCTATATCTGTAACTGTATAACTATGTCTGTAACTATATATCTATATCTTTAACTGTATAACTATGTCTGTAACTATATATCTATATCTGTAACTATATATCTATGTCTGTAACTATATATCTATATCTTTAACTGTATAACTATGTCTGTAACTATATATCTATATCTGTAACTATATATCTATATCTGTAACTGTATAACTATGTCTGTAACTATATATCTATGTCTGTAAGTATATATCTATATCTGTAACTATATAACTATGTCTGTAACTATATATCTATATCTTTAACTGTATAACTATATCTGTAACTATATATCTATATCTGTAACTATATAACTATGTCTGTAACTATATATCTATAACTATATATCTATAACTGTGACTAACTGTAGCTATAACTTTAACTATATAACCAACTATATAACTATAACTGTAACTATATAACTGTAACTATATAACTGTAACTATATAACTGTAACTATATAACTGTAACTGTACCTATATAAGTATAACTGTAACTATATAACTATAACTGTATAACTATAACTGTAACTATATAACTATACATATATAACTAACTGTAACTATATAACTATAACTGTAACTATATAACTATAACTGTATAACTATATAACTATATAACTATAACTGTATAACTGTAACTATATAACTGTAATGATATAACTGTAACTATATAACTGTAACTATATAACTGTAACTATGTAACTGTAACTATATAACTGTAACTATATAACTGTAACTATGTAACTGTAACTATATAACTGTAACTATATAACTGTAACTGTAGCTATAACTGTGACTATATAACTGTAACTATATAACTGTGACTATGTAACTATAACTGTGACTATAACTTTATAACTATATAACTGTAACTATATAACTATAACTGTGACTATAACTTTATAACTATATAACTGTAACTATATAACTGTAACTATATAACTATAACTGTAACTATATAACAGTAACTATATAACTGTAACTATATAACTGTAACTATATAACTGTAACTATATAACTGTAACTGTATAACTGTAACTGTATAACTGTAACTATATAACTGTAACTATATAACTATAACTGTAACTATATAACTATAACTGTAACTATATAACAGTAACTATATAACTGTAACTATATAACTATAACTGTATAACTAACTGTATAACTAACTGTATAACTGTAACTATATAACTGTACCTATATAACTATAACTGTAACTATATAACTATAACTATATAACTGTAACTATATAACTAACTATATAACTGTAACTATGTAACTGTAACTATATAACTATAACTATATAACTGTAACTATATAACTGTAACTATATACCTATAACTGTGACTATAACTTTATAACTATATAACTGTGACTATGTAACTGTAACTATATACCTATAACTGTGACTATAACTTTATAACTATATAACTGTGACTATATAACTGTAACTATATAACTATATCTATAACTATATATCTATATCTGTAACTATATAACTATGTCTGTAACTATATAACTATATCTGTAACTGTATAACTATGTCTGTAACTATATATCTATAACTGTAACTATATATCTATAACTGTAACTATATAACTATATCTACAACTATATAACTATGTCTGTAACTATATATCTATAACTGTAACTATATATCTGTAACTGTATAACTATGTCTGTAACTATATATCTATATCTGTAACTATATAACTATATCTGTAACTATATATCTTAATCTGTAACTATATATCTATATCTGTAACTATATATCTGTAACTATATAACTATATCTGTAACTATATATCTTAATCTGTAACTATATAACTATATCTGTAACTTTATATCTGTAACTATATATCTATATCTGTAACTGTATATCTATATCTGTGGCTATAACTGTGACTATATATCTATATCTGTAACTATATAACTGTATCTGTAACTATATATCTATATCTGTGGCTATAACTGTATAACTATATATGTAACTATATCTGTAACTATATAACTATATCTAACTATATAACTGTATCTGTAACTATATAACTATATCTATAACTATATATCTATATCTGTAACTATATATCTATAACTGTAACTATATAACTATATCTATAACTATATATCTATATCTGTAACTATATATCTATATCTGTAACTGTATATCTATATCTGTAACTGTATAACTATGTCTGTAACTATATATCTATAATTGTAATTATATATCTATATCTGCAACTATATATGTATATCTGTAACTATATATCTATATCTGTAACTGTATAACTATGTCTGTAACTATATATCTATATCTGTAACTATATATCTATATCTGTAACTGTATAACTATGTCTGTAACTATATATCTATATCTGTAACTGTATAACTATGTCTGTAACTATATATCTATATCTGTAACTATATATCTATATCTGTAACTGTATAACTATGTCTGTAACTATATATCTATATCTTTAACTGTATAACTATGTCTGTAACTATATATCTATATCTGTAACTGTATAACTATGTCTGTAACTATATAACTATATCTGTAACTATATATCTATATCTGTAACTGTATAACTATATCTGTAACTATATATCTATATCTGTAACTGTATAACTATGTCTGTAACTATATATCTATAACTGTAACTATATATCTATATCTGTAACTATATATCTATATCTGTAACTGTATAACTATGTTTGTAACTATATATCTATATCTGTAACTGTATAACTATGTCTGTAACTATATAACTATATCTGTAACTATATATCTATATCTGTAACTGTATAACTATATCTGTAACTATATATCTATATCTGTAACTGTATAACTATGTCTGTAACTATATATCTATAACTGTAACTATATATCTATATCTGTAACTATATAACTATGTCTGTAACTATATGTCTATAACTATATATCTATAACTGTGACTAACTGTAGCTATAACTTTAACTATGTAACCATAACTAACTATAACTGTAACTATATAACTATAACTTTAACTATATAACCATAACTAACTATAACTGTAACTATATAACTGTAACTATATATCTATAACTGTAACTATATAACTATAACTGTAACTATATAACTAAAACTGTAACTATATAACTATAACTGTAACTATATATCTATAACTGTAACTATATAACTATAACTGTAACTATATAACTGTAACTATATAACTGTAACTATATAACTATAACTGTAACTATATAACTGTAACTATATAACTGTAACTGTAACTATATAACTATAACTGTAACTATATAACTGTAACTATATAACTGTAACTATATAACTGTAACTATATAACTATAACTGTACCTATATAACTATAACTGTAACTATATAACTATAACTGTATAACTATAACTGTAACTATATAACTATACATATATAACTAACTGTAACTATATAACTATAACTAACTATATAACTAACTATATAACTATAACTGTATAACTATATAACTATAACTGTATAACTGTAAGTATATAACTGTAACTATATAACTGTAACTATATAACTATAACTGTATAACTATATAACTATATAACTATAACTGTATAACTGTAACTATATAACTGTAACTATATAACTGTAACTATATAACTATAACTGTAACTATATAACTGTAACTATATAACTGTAACTATATAACTGTAACTATATAACTGTAACTATATAACTGTAACTGTGACTATAACTTTATAACTATATAACTGTAACTATATAACTGTAACTATATAACTATAACTATATAACTATAACTGTATAACTGTAACTATATAACTGTAACTATATAACTGTAACTATATAACTATAACTGTGACTATAACTTTATAACTATATAACTGTAACTATATAACTGTAACTATATAACTGTAACTATATAACTGTAACTATATAACTGTAACTATATAACTGTAACTATACACTGTGTGCAGAATTATTAGGCAAATGAGTATTTTGACCACATCATCCTCTTTATGCATGTTGTCTTACTCCAAGCTGTATAGGCTCGAAAGCCTACTACCAATTAAGCATATTAGGTGATGTGCATCTCTGTAATGAGAAGGGGTGTGGTCTAATGACATCAACACCCTATATCAGGTGTGCATAATTATTAGGCAACTTCCTTTCCTTTGGCAAAATGGGTCAAAAGAAGGACTTGACAGGCTCAGAAAAGTCAAAAATAGTGAGATATCTTGCAGAGGGATGCAGCACTCTTAAAATTGCAAAGCTTCTGAAGCGTGATCATCGAACAATCAAGCATTTCATTCAAAATAGTCAACAGGGTCGCAAGAAGCGTGTGGAAAAACCAAGGCGCAAAATAACTGCCCATGAACTGAGAAAAATCAAGCGTGCAGCTGCCAAGATGCCACTTGCCACCAGTTTGGCCATATTTCAGAGCTGCAACATCACTGGAGTGCCCAAAAGCACAAGGTGTGCAATACTCGGAGACATGGCCAAGGTAAGAAAGGCTGAAAGACGACCACCACTGAACAAGACACACAAGCTGAAACGTCAAGACTGGGCCAAGAAATATCTCAAGACTGATTTTTCTAAAGTTTTATGGACTGATGAAATGAGAGTGAGTCTTGATGGGCCAGATGGATGGGCCCGTGGCTGGATTGGTAAAGGGCAGAGAGCTCCAGTCCGACTCAGACGCCAGCAAGGTGGAGGTGGAGTACTGGTTTGGGCTGGTATCATCAAAGATGAGCTTGTGGGGCCTTTTCGGGTTGAGGATGGAGTCAAGCTCAACTCCCAGTCCTACTGCCAGTTTCTGGAAGACACCTTCTTCAAGCAGTGGTACAGGAAGAAGTCTGCATCCTTAGAGAAAAACATGATTTTCATGCAGGACAATGCTCCATCACACGCGTCCAAGTACTCCACAGCGTGGCTGGCAAGAAAGGGTATAAAAGAAGAAAATCTAATGACATGGCCTCCTTGTTCACCTGATCTGAACCCCATTGAGAACCTGTGGTCCATCATCAAATGTGAGATTTACAAGGAGGGAAAACAATACACCTCTCTGAAGAGTGTCTGGGAGGCTGTGGTTGCTGCTGCACGCAATGTTGATGGTGAACAGATCAAAACACTGACAGAATCCATGGATGGCAGGCTTTTGAGTGTCCTTGCAAAGAAAGGTGGCTATATTGGTCACTGATTTGTTTTTGTTTTGTTTTTGAATGTCAGAAATGTATATTTGTGAATGTTGAGATGTTATATTGGTTTCACTGGTAAAAATAAATAATTGAAATGGGTATATATTTGTTTTTTGTTAAGTTGCCTAATAATTATGCACAGTAATAGTCACCTGCACACACAGATATCCCCCTAAAATAGCTAAAACTAAAAACAAACTAAAAACTACTTCCAAAACTATTCAGCTTTGATATTAATGAGTTTTTTGGGTTCATTGAGAACATGGTTGTTGTTCAATAAAAAAATTAATCCTCAAAAATACAACTTGCCTAATAATTCTGCACTCCCTGTATAACTGTAACTGTAGCTATAACTGTGACTATAACTTTATAACTATATAACTGTAACTATATAACTATAACTGTGACTATAACTTTATAACTATATAACTGTAACTATATAACTGTAACTATATAACTGTAACTATATAACTGTAACTATATAACTGTAACTATATAACTATAACTATATAACTGTAACTATATAACTGTAACTATATAACTATATCTGTAACTATATAACTATAACTTTATAACTATATCTGTAACTATATAACTATATCTGTAACTATATAACTATATCTACAACTATATAACTATGTCTGTAACTATATATCTGTAACTATATATCTGTAACTATATAACTATATCTGTAACTATATATCTATATCTGTAACTATATAACTATATCTGTAACTATATCTATATCTGTAACTGTATATCTATATCTGTGGCTATAACTGTGACTATATATCTATATCTGTAACTATATAACTGTATATGTAACTATATCTGTAACTATATAACTGTATCTGTAACTATATAACTATATCTGTAACTATATAACTATATCTGTGGCTATAACTGTATAACTATATATGTAACTATATCTGTAACTATATAACTATATCTAACTATATAACTGTATCTGTAACTATATAACTATATCTGTAACTATATAACTATATCTGTAACTATATATCTATATCTGTAACTATATAACTATGTCTGTAACTATATAACTATATCTGTAACTATATAACTATAACTTTATAACTATATCTGCAACTATATAACTACATCTACAACTATATAACTATGTCTGTAACTATATATCTATATCTGTAACTGTATATCTATATCTGTAACTGTATATCTATATCTGTAACTGTATAACTATGTCTGTAACTATATATCTATAATTGTAACTATATATCTATATCTGTAACTATATATGTATATCTGTAACTATATATCTATATCTGTAACTGTATAACTATGTCTGTAACTATATATCTATATCTGTAACTATATATCTATATCTGTAACTGTATAACTATGTCTGTAACTATATATCTATATCTGTAACTATATATCTATATCTGTAACTGTATAACTATATCTGTAACTATATATCTATATCTTTAACTGTATAACTATGTCTGTAACTATATATCTATATCTATAACTATATATCTATATCTGTAACTGTATAACTATATCTGTAACTATATAACTATGTCTGTAACTATATATCTATAATTGTAACTATATAACTATATCTGTAACTATATATCTATATCTGTAACTGTATAACTATGTCTGTAACTATATATCTATATCTGTAACTATATATCTATATCTGTAACTGTATAACTATGTCTGTAACTATATATCTATATCTTTAACTGTATAACTATGTCTGTAACTATATAACTATATCTGTAACTATATATATATATATATATATATATATATATATATATATATATATATATATATATATATATATATATATATATATATCTGTAACTGTATAACTATATCTGTAACTATATATCTATATCTGTAACTATATAACTATGTCTGTAACTATATATCTATATCTATAACTATATATCCATAACTGTGACTAACTGTAGCTATAACTTTAACTATATAACCATAACTAACTATAACTGTAGCTATATAACTGTAACTATATAACTATAACTGTAACTATATAACTGTAACTATATAACTATAACTGTAACTATATAACTATAACTGTAACTATATAACTGTAACTATATAACTGTAACTATATAACTGTAACTATATAACTGTAACTATATAACTAACTATATAACTGTAACTATATAACTGTAACTATATAACTGTAACTATATAACTGTAACTATATAACTATAACTGTGACTATAACTTTATAACTATATAACTGTAACTATATAACTGTAACTATATAACTGTAACTATATAACTGTAACTATATAACTGTAACTATATAACTGTAACTATATAACTATAACTGTAACTATATAACTGTAACTATATAACTGTAACTATATAACTGTAACTATATAACTGTAACTATATAACTGTAACTATATAACTGTAACTATATAACTATAACTGTAGCTATAACTGTGACTATAACTTTATAACTATATAACTGTAACTATATAACTATAACTGTGACTATAACTTTATAACTATATAACTGTAACTATATAACTATAACTGTGACTATAACTTTATAACTATATAACTGTAACTATATAACTGTAACTATATAACTGTAACTATATAACTGTAACTATATAACTGTAACTATATAACTGTAACTATAACTATATATCTATATCTGTAACTATATAACTATGTCTGTAACTATATAACTATATCTGTAACTATATAACTATAACTTTCTAACTGTATCTGTAACTATATAACTATATCTACAACTATATAACTATGTCTGTAACTATATATCTATAACTGTAACTATATATCTGTAACTGTATAACTATGTCTGTAACTATATATCTATATCTGTAACTATATATCTGTAACTATATAACTATATCTGTAACTATATATCTTAATCTGTAACTATATATCTATATCTGTAACTATATATCTGTAACTATATAACTATATCTGTAACTATATATCTTAATCTGTAACTATATAACTATATCTGTAACTTTATCTATATCTGTAACTATATATCTATATCTGTAACTGTATATCTATATCTGTGGCTATAACTGTATAACTATATATGTAACTATATCTGTAACTATATAACTATATCTAACTATATAACTGTATCTGTAACTATATAACTATATCTATAACTATATATCTATATCTGTAACTATATAACTATATCTAACTATATAACTGTATCTGTAACTATATAAATATATCTATAACTATATATCTATATCTGTAACTATATATCTATAACTGTAACTATATAACTATATCTATAACTATATATCTATATCTGTAACTATATATCTATATCTGTAAACTATATAACTATGTCTGTAACTATATAACTATATCTGTAACTATATAACTATAACTTTATAACTATATCTACAACTATATAACTATGTCTGTAACTATATATCTATATCTGTAACTGTATAACTATGTCTGTAACTATTTATCTATATCTTTAACTGTATAACTATGTCTGTAACTATATATCTATATCTATAACTATATATCTATATCTGTAACTGTATAACTATGTCTGTAACTATATATCTATATCTATAACTATATATCTATATCTGTAACTGTATATCTATATCTGTGGCTATAACTGTGACTATATATCTATATCTGTAACTATATCTGTAACTATATCTGTAACTATATATCTATATCTATAACTATATATCTATATCTGTAACTGTATAACTATGTCTGTAACTATATATCTATATCTGTAACTATATATCTATATCTGTAACTGTATAACTATGTCTGTAACTATATATCTATATCTGTAACTATATATCTATATCTGTAACTGTATAACTATGTCTAACTATATATCTATATCTTTAACTGTATAACTATGTCTGTAACTATATAACTATATCTGTAACTATATATCTATATCTGTAACTGTATAACTATATCTGTAACTATATATCTATATCTGTAACTGTATAACTATGTCTGTAACTATATATCTATATCTTTAACTGTATAACTATATCTGTAACTATATAACTATATCTGTAACTGTATAACTATATCTGTAACTGTATAACTATATCTGTAACTGTATAACTATATCTGTAACTATATAACTATATCTGTAACTATATATCTATATCTGTAACTATATAACTATGTCTGTAACTGTATAACTATGTCTGTAACTATATATCTATATCTGTAACTATATAACTATGTCTGTAACTATATATCTATAACTGTGACTAACTGTAGCTATAACTTTAACTATGTAACCATAACTAACTATAACTGTAACTATATAACTATAACTTTAACTATATAACCATAACTAACTATAACTGTAACTATATAACTGTAACTATATAACTATAACTGTAACTATATAACTATAACTGTAACTATATAACTGTAACTATATAACTGTAACTGTAACTATATAACTATAACTGTAACTATATAACTGTAACTATATAACTGTAACTATATAACTATAACTGTATAACTATAACTGTAACTATATAACTATACATATATAACTAACTGTAACTATATAACTATAACTGTATAACTGTAACTATATAACTGTAACTATATAACTATATAACTGTAACTATATAACTATAACTGTAACTTTATAACAGTAACTATATAACTGTAACTATATAACTATAACTGTATAACTATATAACTATATAACTGTAACTGTATAACTGTAACTGTATAACTGTAACTATATAACTGTAACTATATAACTGTAACTATATAACTATATAACTGTAACTATATAACTGTAACTATATAACTGTAACTATATAACTGTAACTACATAACTGTAACTACATAACTGTAACTATATAACTATAACTATATAACTATAACTATATAACTGTAACTATATAACTATAACTGTAGCTATAACTTTATAACTATATAACTGTAACTATGTAACTGTAACTATATAACTATATATCTATAACTGTAACTATATAACTATATCTATAACTATATAACTATGTCTGTAACTATATAACTATGTCTGTAACTATATAACTATATCTGTAACTATATAACTATATCTACAACTATATAACTATGTCTGTAACTATATATCTATAACTGTAACTATATATCTGTAACTGTATAACTATGTCTGTAACTATATATCTATATCTGTAACTATATATCTATATCTGTAAATATATATCTATATCTGTAACTGTATATCTATATCTGTAACTGTATAACTATGTCTGTAACTATATATCTATAATTGTAACTATATATCTATATCTGTAACTATATATCTATATCTGTAACTGTATATCTATATCTGTAACTGTATAACTAATGTCTGTAACTATATATCTATATCTTTAACTGAATAATTATGTCTGTAACTATATATCTATATCTGTAACTATATATCTATATCTGTAACTGTATAACTATGTCTGTAACTATATATCTATATCTGTAACTATATATCTATATCTGTAACTGTATAACTATGTCTGTAACTATATATCTATATCTGTAACTATATATCTATATCTGTAACTGTATAACTATGTCTGTAACTATATATCTATATCTGTAACTGTATAACTATGTCTGTAATTATATATCTATAACTGTAACTATATATCTATATCTGTAACTATATAACTATGTCTGTAACTATATATCTATAACTATATATCTATAACTGTGACTAACCGTAGCTATAACTTTAACTATATAACCATAACTGTAACTATATAACCATAACTAACTATAACTGTAACTATATAACTGTAACTATATAACTATAACTGTAACTATATAACTATAACTGTAACTATATAACTATAACTGTAACTATATAACTGTAACTATATAACTGTAACTATATAACTGTAACTATATAACTGTAACTATGTAACTATATAACTGTAACTATATAACTGTAACTATATAACTGTAACTATATAACTATAACTGTAACTATATAACTGTAACTATATAACTGTAACTATATAACTGTAACTATATAACTATAACTGTACCTATATAACTATAACTGTAACTATATAACTATAACTGTACCTATATAACTATAACTGTAACTATATAACTATAACTGTATAACTGTAACTGTATAACTGTAACTATATAACTGTAACTTTATAACTATATAACTGTAACTATATAACTGTAACTATATAACTGTAACTATATAACTATATAACTGTAACTATATAACTATAACTGTAACTATATAACAGTAACTATATAACTGTAACTATATAACTGTAACTGTAACTATATAACTGTAACTATCTAACTGTAATTATATAACTGTAACTGTATAACTGTAACTATATAACTATAACTATAACACTAACTATATAACTGTATCTGTAACTATATAACTATAACTGTATCACTGTAACTATATAACTATAATTGTAAAACTGTAACTATATATTTATATATATATATATATATATATATATATATATATATATATATATATATATATATCACTATATATCTGTAACTATATAACTATGTCTGTAACTATATAACTATAACTGTATAACTATAACTGTAACTATATAACTATATCTGCAACTATATAACTATAACTGTATACCTATCTGTAACTATATAACTATATCTGTAACTATGTAACTATAACTGTATAACTATAACTGTATAACTGTAACTATATAACTATAACTGTATAACTATAACTGTAACTATATAACTATATCTGCAACTATATAACTATAACTGTATAACTATCTGTAACTATATAACTATATCTGTAACTATATATATATATATATATCACTATATATCTAACTATATAACTATGTCTGTAACTATATAACTATAACTGTATAACTATAACTGTAACTATATAACTATATCTGCAACTATATAACTATAACTGTATAACTATCTGTAACTATATAACTATATCTGTAACTATGTAACTATAACTGTATAACTATAACTGTAACTATATAACTATATCTGTAACTATGTAACTATAACTGTATAACTATCTGTAACTATATAACTATATCTGTAACTATGTAACTATAACTGTATAACTATAACTGTAACTATATAACTATATCTGTAACTATGTAACTATAACTGTATAACTATAACTGTAACTATATAACTATAACTGTAACTATATAACTATAACTGTATAACTATAACTGTAACTATATAACTATAACTATAACACTAACTATATAACTGTATCTGTAACTATATAACTGTATCTGTAACTATATAACTGTATAACTGTAACTATATAACTGTATAACTGTAACTATATAACTATAACACTAACTATATAACTGTATCACTGTTACTATATAACTATAACTGTATAACTATAACTGTAACTATATAACTATATCTGCAACTATATAACTATAACTGTATAACTATCTGTAACTATATAACTATAACTGTATAACTATAACTGTAACTATATAACTATATCTGCAACTATATAACTATAACTGTATAACTATATCTGTAACTATATAACTATATCTGCAACTATATAACTATAACTGTATAACTATCTGTAACTATATAACTATATCTGTAACTATGTAACTATATCTATAACTATATAACTCTAACTATATAACTATATCTGTAACTATATATCTATAACTGTAACTATATAACTATATCTATAACTATATAACTATAACTGTAACTATATAACTATATCTGTAACTATATCTATAACTATATAACTCTAACTATATGTCTATATCTGTAACTATATAACTATATCTGTAACTATATATCTATATCTGTAACTATATATCTATATCTGTAACTGTATAACTATGTCTGTAACTATATATCTATATCTGTAATTATATAACTATATCTGTAACTATATAACTATATCTGTAACTATATATCTATAACTGTAACTATATAACTATATCTGTAACTATATAACTATATCTGTAACTATATATCTATATCTGTAACTATGTAACTATATCTGTAACTATATAACTATATCTGTAACTATATATCTATATCTGTAACTATGTAACTATATCTATAACTATATATCTATAACTGTAACTATATAACTATATCTGTAACTATATAACTATATCTGTAACTGTATAATTATATCTGTAACTGTATAACTATATATGTAACTATATATCTATATCTGTAACTATATATCTATATCTGTAACTGTATAACTATGTCTGTAACTATATATCTATATCTGTAACTATATAACTATGTCTGTAACTATATATCTATAACTGTGACTAACTGTAGCTATAACTTTAACTATATAACCATAACTAACTATAACTGTAACTATATAACTATAACTTTAACTATATAACCATAACTAACTATAACTGTAACTATATAACTGTAACTATATAACTATAACTGTAACTATATAACTGTAACTATATAACTATAACTGTACCTATATAACTGTAACTATATAACTATACATATATAACTAACTGTAACTATATAACTATAACTGTATAACTATATAACTATATAACTATAACTATAACTGTATAACTGTAACTATATAACTGTAACTATATAACTATATAACTGTAACTATATAACTATAACTGTAACTATATAACAGTAACTATATAACTGTAACTATATAACTATAACTGTAACTATATAACTATAACTGTATAACTATAACTGTATAACTGTATAACTGTAACTGTATAACTGTAACTGTATAACTGTAACTGTATAACTGTAACTATATAACTGTAACTATATAACTATAACTGTAACTATATAACTATAACTGTATAACTATAACTGTATAACTGTATAACTGTAACTGTATAACTGTAACTGTATAACTGTAACTGTATAACTGTAACTATATAACTGTAACTATATAACTATAACTGTAACTATATAACAGTAACTATATAACTGTAACTATATAACTATAACTGTATAACTAACTGTATAACTGTAACTATATAACTGTAACTATATAACTATAACTGTAACTATATAACTGTAACTATATAACTGTAACTATGTAACTGTAACTATATAACTGTAACTATATAACTGTAACTGTATAACTGTAACTATATAACTATAACTATAACACTAACTATATAACTGTATCTGTAACTATATAACTGTATCTGTAACTATATAACTATATCTGTAACTATATAACTATATATGTAACTATATAACTATATCTGTAAAACTGTAACTATATAACTATAACTGTAACTATATATTTTTATATATATATATATATATATATATATATATATCACTATATATCTGTAACTATATAACTATGTCTGTAACTATATAACTATAACTGTATAACTATCTGTAACTATATAACTATATCTGTAACTATGTAACTATAACTGTATAACTATAACTGTAACTATATAACTATAACTGTATAACTATAACTGTAACTATATAACTATATCTGCAACTATATAACTATAACTGTATAACTATCTGTAACTATATAACTATATCTGTAACTATGTAACTATAACTGTATAACTATAACTGTAACTATATAACTATAACTGTATAACTATAACTGTAACTATATAACTATAACTGTAACTATATAACTATATCTGTAACTATATAACTATATCTGTAACTATATAACTATAACTGTATAACTATAACTGTAACTATATAACTATAACTGTAACTATATAACTATATCTGTAACTATATAACTATATCTGTAACTATGTAACTATAACTGTATAACTATAACTGTAACTATATAACTATAACTGTATAACTATAACTGTAACTATATAACTATAACTGTAACTATATAACTATATCTGCAACTATATAACTATAACTGTATAACTATCTGTAACTATATAACTATAACTGTATAACTATAACTGTAACTATATAACTATATCTGCAACTATATAACTATAACTGTATAACTATATCTGTAACTATATAACTATATCTGCAACTATATAACTATAACTGTATAACTATCTGTAACTATATAACTATATCTGTAACTATGTAACTATATCTATAACTATATAACTCTAACTATATAACTATATCTGTAACTATATATCTATAACTGTAACTATATAACTATATCTATAACTATATAACTATAACTGTAACTATATAACTATATCTGTAACTATATCTATAACTATATAACTCTAACTATATGTCTATATCTGTAACTATATAACTATATCTGTAACTATATAACTATATCTGTAACTATATATCTATATCTGTAACTATATATCTATATCTGTAACTGTATAACTATGTCTGTAACTATATATCTATATCTGTAATTATATAACTATATCTGTAACTATATAACTATATCTGTAACTATATATCTATAACTGTAACTATATAACTATATCTGTAACTATATAACTATATCTGTAACTATATATCTATATCTGTAACTATATATCTATGTCTGTAACTATATATCTATATCTGTAACTATATATCTATATCTGTAACTATGTAACTATATCTATAACTATATATCTATAACTGTAACTATATAACTATATCTGTAACTATATAACTATATCTGTAACTGTATAATTATATCTGTAACTGTATAACTATATATGTAACTATATATCTATATCTGTAACTATATATCTATATCTGTAACTGTATAACTATGTCTGTAACTATATATCTATATCTGTAACTATATAACTATGTCTGTAACTATATATCTATAACTGTGACTAACTGTAGCTATAACTTTAACTATATAACCATAACTAACTATAACTGTAACTATATAACTATAACTTTAACTATATAACCATAACTAACTATAACTGTAACTATATAACTGTAACTATATAACTATAACTGTAACTATATAACTGTAACTATATAACTATAACTGTACCTATATAACTGTAACTATATAACTATACATATATAACTAACTGTAACTATATAACTATAACTGTATAACTATATAACTATATAACTATAACTGTAACTATATAACTGTAACTATATAACTATATAACTGTAACTATATAACTATAACTGTAACTATATAACAGTAACTATATAACTGTAACTATATAACTATAACTGTAACTATATAACTATAACTGTATAACTGTATCTGTATAACTGTAACTGTATAACTGTAACTGTATAACTGTAACTATATAACTATAACTGTAACTATATAACTATAACTGTATAACTATAACTGTATAACTGTATAACTGTAACTGTATAACTGTAACTGTATAACTGTAACTGTATAACTGTAACTATATAACTGTAACTATATAACTATAACTGTAACTATATAACTATAACTGTATAACTATAACTGTATAACTGTATAACTGTAACTGTATAACTGTAACTGTATAACTGTAACTGTATAACTGTAACTATATAACTGTAACTATATAACTATAACTGTAACTATATAACAGTAACTATATAACTGTAACTATATAACTATAACTGTATAACTAACTGTATAACTGTAACTATATAACTGTAACTATATAACTATAACTGTAACTATATAACTGTAACTATGTAACTGTAACTATATAACTGTAACTGTATAACTGTAACTATATAACTATAACTATAACACTAACTATATAACTGTATCTGTAACTATATAACTGTATCTGTAACTATATAACTATATCTGTAACTATATAACTATATATGTAACTATATAACTATATCTGTAAAACTGTAACTATATAACTATAACTGTAACTATATATTTTTTTATATATATATATATATATATATATATCACTATATATCTGTAACTATATAACTATGTCTGTAACTATATAACTATAACTGTATAACTATCTGTAACTATATAACTATATCTGTAACTATGTAACTATAACTGTATAACTATAACTGTAACTATATAACTATAACTGTATAACTATAACTGTAACTATATAACTATATCTGCAACTATATAACTATAACTGTATAACTATCTGTAACTATATAACTATATCTGTAACTATGTAACTATAACTGTATAACTATAACTGTAACTATATAACTATAACTGTATAACTATAACTGTAACTATATAACTATAACTGTAACTATATAACTATATCTGTAACTATATAACTATATCTGTAACTATATAACTATAACTGTATAACTATAACTGTAACTATATAACTATAACTGTAACTATATAACTATATCTGTAACTATATAACTATATCTGTAACTATGTAACTATAACTGTATAACTATAACTGTAACTATATAACTATAACTGTATAACTATAACTGTAACTATATAACTATAACTGTAACTATATAACTATATCTGTAACTATATAACTATAACACTAACTATATAACTGTATCTGTAACTATATAACTGTATCTGTAACTATATAATTGTATAACTGTAACTATATAACTATAACGCTAACTATATAACTGTATCACTGTTACTATATAACTATAACTGTATAACTGTAACTATATAACTATAACTGTAACTATATATATATATATATATATATATATATATCACTATATATCTGTAACTATATAACTATGTCTGTAACTATATAACTATAACTGTATAACTATAACTGTAACTATATAACTATATCTGCAACTATATAACTATAACTGTATAACTATCTGTAACTATATAACTATATCTGCAACTATGTAACTATATCTATAACTATATAACTCTAACTATTTAACTATATCTGTAACTATATATCTATAACTGTAACTATATAACTATATCTATAACTATATAACTGTAACTATATAACTATATCTGTAACTATGTAACTATATCTATAACTATATAACTCTAACTATATAACTATATCTGTAACTATATATCTATATCTGTAACTGTATAACTATGTCTGTAACTATATATCTATATCTGTAACTATATAACTATATCTGTAACTATATAACTATATCTGTAACTATATAACTATATCTGTAACTATATAACTATATCTGTAACTGTATAACTATATATGTAACTATATATCTATATCTGTAACTATATGTCTATATCTGTAACTATATATCTATATCTGTAACTGTATATCTATATCTGTAACTATATCACTATATCTGTAACTATATAACTATATCTGTAACTATATAACTATATCTGTAACTATATCACTATATCTGTAACTATATCACTATATCTGTAACTATATATCTATATCTGTAACTATATATCTATATCTGTAACTGTATAACTATGTCTGTAACTATATATCTATATCTGTAACTGTATATCTATATCTGTAACTATATCACTATATCTGTAACTATATAACTATATCTGTAACTATATAACTATATCTGTAACTATATCACTATATCTGTAACTGTATAACTATGTCTGTAACTATATATCTATATCTGTAACTATATAACTATATCTGTAACTATATAACTAAATCTGTAACTATATAACTATATCTGTAACTGTATAACTATATATGTAACTATATATCTATATCTGTAACTATATGTCTATATCTGTAACTATATATCTATATCTGTAACTATATATCTATATCTGTAACTATATAACTATATCTGTAACTATATAACTATATCTGTAACTATATAACTATATCTGTAACTATATAACTATATCTGTAACTGTATAACTATATATGTAACTATATATCTATATCTGTAACTATATGTCTATATCTGTAACTATATATCTATATCTGTAACTATATATCTATATCTGTAACTATATAACTATATCTGTAACTATTTAACTATATCTATAACTATATAACTCTAACTATATAACTATATCTGTAACTATATATCTATAACTTTAACTATATAACTATATCTGTAACTATATAACTATATCTGTAACTATATAACTATATCTGTAACTATATAACTATATCTGTAACTATGTAACTATATCTATAACTATATAACTCTAACTATATAACTATATCTATAACTATATAACTATAACTGTATAACTATATCTGTAACTATATAACTATATCTATAACTATATAACTATAACTGTATAACTATATCTGTAACTATATAACTATATCTAGAACTATATAACTCTAACTATATAACTATATCTGTAACTATATAACTGTAACTATATAACTATATCTATAACTATATAGCTATAACTGTAACTATATAACTATATCTGTAACTATATAACTATAACTGTAACTATATAACTATAACTGTAACTATATATCTATATCTGTAACTATATCTGAAACTATATAACTATATCTATAACTATGGCCTCTAGTTATCAAGCCGTCAACCTCAAATACGCTGGAATTCCGCAGCGTATTTGTGGCGAGGCTGATTCGCCTTAGTTATCAAGCCCTAGACACCGGCAAAAGTAGAATTTAGTGACGTAAGCTTCGATCCGCCGGACTCAGTCCGACACAGATCGATTCTTACGTCACTCCAGATGTTCCGCACACAAGTTCGGCACTATCTGACTACTTTTGCTAGTTATCAAAAAACTAGCAGGTACGCTTGGCACTTTTCCGGCCCAGCGTACCTGGAGGCGGCGGATCCCATAGGAATCAATGGGAGTCAGATCATAGCGAAAGTTCATGTTCGCTGCTGCCAGATATCCCATTGATTCCTATGGGAGCTGTCTACACCCTAACATGTACCCCGAGTCTAACCACCCCTAATCTGCCCCCCCCCCTACACCGCTGCAACTAAATAAATGTATTACCCCCTAAACCGCTGCTCCCGGAGCCCACCACCACTCTAATAAACGTATTAACCCCTAAACCGCCGCTCCTAGACCCCACCACCACTATAATAAAATTATTAACTCCTAAACAGCCGCTCCTAGACCCCACCGCCACTATAATAAAGTTATTAACCCCTAAACCGCTGCTCCCGGAGCCCACCACCACTCTAATAAACTTATTAACCCCTAAACCGCCACTCCTAGACTCCACCACCACTATAATAAAATTATTAACTCCTTAACCGCCGCTCCTAGACCCCACCGCCACTATAATAAAGTTATTAACCCCTAAACCGCTGCTCCCGAACACTGCCGCCACCTACATTATACCTAGTAACCCCTATCCTGCTCCCCCCTATACCGCCGCCACCTATAATAAAGTTATTAACCCCTATCCTGCGGATCCCGGACCTCGCCGCACCTAAATAAATAGTTTAACCCCTAATCCGCCACTCCCGGACCCCGCCGCAACCTATATTAAACTTATTAACCCCTAATCTGCCCCCCTACACCGTCGCCACCTATACTAAATTTATTAACCCCTATCCTGCCCGCCCTACACCGCCGCCACTATAATAAAATTATTAACCCCTAAACCTAAGTCTAACACTAACCCTAACACCCCCCTAACTTAAATATTAATTAAATAAATCTAAATAATATTTCTATTATTAACTAAATTAATCCTATTTAAAACGAAATACTTACCTTTAAAATAAACCCTAATATAGATACAATATAAATAATAATTATATTGTAGCTATCTTAGGATTTATTTTTATTTTACAGTCATCTTTCAATTTATTTTAACTAGGTACAATAGCTATTAAATAGTTAATAACTATTTAATAGCTACCTAGCTGAACTAAAGAGAAATTTACCTGTAAAATAAAAACTAACCAAAGTTACAATTACACCTAACACTACACTATACTTTAATAAATTATTCCTATTTAAAACTAAATACTTACCTTTAAAATAAACCCTAAGATAGCTACAATGTAATTAATAATTACATTGTAGCTATATTAGGATTTATATTTATTTTACAGGTAACTTTGTATTTATTTTAGCTAGTTAGAATAGTTATTAAATAGTTATTAACTATATAACTGTAACTATATAACTGTAACTATATAACTATATAACTGTAACTATATAACTATGTAACTGTAACTATATAACTGTAACTATATAACTATAACTGTAAGTATATAACTGTAACTATATAACTATAACTATATAACTGTAACTATATAACTAACTATATAACTGTAACTATAACTATATAACTGTAACTATATAACTGTAACTATATAACTATAACTATATAACTGTAACTATATAACTGTAACTATATAACTGTAACTATATAACTGTAACTATATAACTGTAACTATATAACTGTAACTATGTAACTATATAACTGTAACTATATAACTGTAATTATATATCTGTAACTATATAACTGTAACTATATAACTGTAACTATATAACTATAACTGTAACTATATAACTGTAACTATATAACTATAACTATATAACTGTAACTATATAACTAACTATATAACTGTAACTATATAACTATAACTATATAACTGTAACTATATAACTGTAACTATATAACTGTAACTATATAACTGTAACTATATAACTGTAACTATATAACTGTAACTATGTAACTGTAACTATGTAACTATATAACTGTAACTATATAACTGTAATTATATATCTGTAACTATATAACTGTAACTATATAACTGTAACTATATAACTATAACTGTAACTATATAACTATAACTGTAAGTATATAACTGTAACTATATAACTATAACTATATAACTGTAACTATATAACTATATAACTGTAACTATATAACTGTAACTATATAACTGTAACTATATAACTATAACTATATAACTGTAACTATATAACTATAACTGTAACTATATAACTGTAACTATATAACTGTAACTATATAACTGTAACTATATAACTATAACTATATAACTGTAACTATATAACTGTAACTATATAACTGTAACTATATAACTGTAACTATATAACTGTAACTATATAACTATAACTATATAACTGTAACTATATAACTGTAACTGTAATTATATATCTGTAACTATATAACTGTAACTATATAACTGTAACTATATAACTGTAACTATATAACTATAACTGTAAGTATATAACTGTAACTATATAACTATAACTATATAACTGTAACTATATAACTAACTATATAACTGTAACTATATAACTATAACTATATAACTGTAACTATATAACTATAACTATATAACTGTAACTATATAACTGTAACTATATAACTGTAACTATATAACTATAACTATATAACTATAACTGTAAGTATATAACTGTAACTATATAACTGTAACTATATAACTGTAACTATATAACTGTAACTATATAACTGTAACTATGTAACTATATAACTGTAACTATATAACTGTAATTATATATCTGTAACTATATAACTGTAACTATATAACTGTAACTATATAACTATAACTGTAACTATATAACTATAACTGTAAGTATATAACTGTAACTATATAACTATAACTATATAACTGTAACTATATAACTAACTATATAACTGTAACTATATAACTATATAACTGTAACTATATAACTGTAACTATATAACTGTAACTATATAACTATAACTATATAACTATAACTGTAAGTATATAACTGTAACTATATAACTGTAACTATATAACTAACTATATAACTGTAACTATATAACTGTAACTATATAACTGTAACTATATAACTATAACTGTAACTATATAACTGTAATTATATAACTATAACTGTACCTATATAAGTATAACTGTAACTATAACTATATAACTGTAACTATATAACTAACTATATAACTGTAACTATATAACTGTAACTATATAACTATAACTATATAACTGTAACTATATAACTGTAACTATATAACTGTAACTATATAACTGTAACTATATAACTATAACTGTAACTATATAACTGTAACTATGTAACTGTAACTATGTAACTATATAACTGTAACTATATAACTGTAACTATATATCTGTAACTATATAACTGTAACTATATAACTGTAACTATATAACTGTAACTATATAACTATAACTATATAACTGTAACTATATAACTGTAACTATATAACTGTAACTATATAACTGTAACCATATAACTGTAACTATGTAACTGTAACTATGTAACTATATAACTGTAACTATATAACTGTAATTATATAACTGTAACTATATAACTGTAACTATATAACTGTAACTATATAACTATAACTGTGACTATAACTTTATAACTATATAACTGTGACTATGTAACTGTAACTATTTAACTGTAACTATATAACTATAACTTTATAACTATATAACTGTAACTATATAACTGTAACTATATAACTGTAACTATATAACTGTAACTATATAACTATAACTTTATAACTATATAACTGTGACTATAACTTTATAACTGTAACTATAACTATATAACTTTAACTGTAATTATATAACTATGTAAATGTAACTATAACTATATAGCTATATAACTGTAACTATAAATATATAACTAACTATAACTATATAATTGTAGATGTAAATATGACTATAACTGTAGCTATAACTATATAACTATATAACTTTAACTATATAACTGTAACTATAACTATATAACTGTAACTATATAACTGTAACTATATAACTGTAACTATATAACTGTAACTATATAACTATATAACTGTAACTATATAACTATAACTATATAACTATAACTATATAACTGTAACTATATAACTGTAACTATATAACTGTAACTATATAACTATAACTATATAACTGTAACTATATAACTGTAACTATATAACTATAACTATATAACTGTAACTATATAACTATAACTGTAGCTATAACTGTGACTATAACTTTATAACTATATAACTGTGACTATGTAACTGTAACTATATAACTATAACTGTAGCTATAACTGTGACTATAACTTTATAACTATATAACTGTAACTATATAACTATATAACTGTAACTATATAACTATGACTATATAACTAACTATGTAACTGTAACTATATAACTGTAACTATATAACTGTAACTATATAACTGTAACTATATAACTGTAACTATATAACTATATAACTGTAACTATATAACTGTAACTATATAACTGTAACTATATAACTGTAACTATATAACTGTAACTATATAACTATATAACTGTAACTATATAACTATATAACTGTAACTATATAACTATATAACTATATAACTATATAACTGTAACTATATAACTATATAACTATATAACTGTAACTATATAACTATATAACTATATAACTATATAACTGTAACTATATAACTATATAACTGTAACTTTATAACTATATAACTGTAACTATATAACTATATAACTGTAACTATATAACTATGACTATATAACTAACTATATAACTGTAACTATGTAACTGTAACTATATAACTGTAACTATATAACTGTAACTATATAACTGTAACTATATAACTGTAACTATATAACTATATAACTGTAACTATATAACTGTAACTATATAACTGTAACTATATAACTGTAACTATATAACTGTAACTATATAACTATATAACTGTAACTATATAACTATATAACTGTAACTATATAACTGTAACTATATAACTGTAACTATATAACTGTAACTATATAACTGTAACTATATAACTATATAACTGTAACTATATAACTATATAACTGTAACTATATAACTATATAACTATATAACTATATAACTGTAACTATATAACTATATAACTATATAACTGTAACTATATAACTATATAACTATATAACTGTAACTATATAACTATATAACTGTAACTATATAACTATATAACTGTAACTATATAACTGTAACTATATAACTATATAACTGTAACTATATAACTATATAACTGTAACTATATAACTATATAACTATATAACTATATAACTGTAACTATATAACTATATAACTATATAACTATATAACTGTAACTATATAACTATATAACTATATAACTGTAACTATATAACTATATAACTGTAACTATATAACTGTAACTATATAACTGTAACTATATAACTGTAACTATATAACTGTAACTGTAACTATATAACTATATAACTATATAACTATATAACTATATAACTATATAACTGTAACTATATAACTATATAACTGTAACTATATAACTGTAACTATATAACTGTAACTATATAACTATAACTGTAACTATATAACTGTAACTATATAACTGTAACTATATAACTGTAACTATATAACTGTAACTATATAACTATATAACTGTAACTATATAACTATATAACTATATAACTGTAACTATATAACTGTAACTATATAACTATATAACTGTAACTATATAACTATATAACTGTAACTATATAACTGTAACTATATAACTATAACTTTATAACTATATAACTGTGACTATAACTTTATAACTTTAACTGTAATTATATAACTATGTAAATGTAACTATAACTATATAGCTATATAACTGTAACTATATAACTGTAACTATATAACTGTAACTATATAACTATAACTGTACCTATATAACTATAACTGTAACTATATAACTGTAACTATATAACTGTAACTATATAACTGTAACTATATAACTGTAACTATATAACTGTAACTATATAACTGTAACTATATAACTATAACTGTAACTATATAACTGTAACTATATAACTGTAACTATATAACTGTAACTATATAACTATAACTATATAACTGTAACTATATAACTGTAACTATATAACTATAACTGTAACTATATAACTGTAACTATATAACTGTAACTATATAACTATAACTGTACCTATATAACTATAACTGTAACTATATAACTGTAACTATATAACTGTAACTATATAACTGTACCTATATAACTATAACTGTAACTATATAACTGTAACTATATAACTGTAACTATATAACTGTACCTATATAACTATAACTGTAACTATATAACTATAACTATATAACTGTAACTATATAACTATAACTATATAACTGTAACTATATAACTATAACTTTATAACTGTAACTATAACTATATAACTTTAACTGTAATTATATAACTATGTAAATGTAACTATAACTATATAATTGTAGATGTAACTATGACTATAACTGTAGCTATAACTATATAACTGTAACTATATAACTATATATCTATAACTGTAACTATATAACTATATATGTAACTATATAACTATATATATATAACTATATAACTGTAACTATATAACTATAACTATATAACTGTAACTATATAACTGTAACTATATAACTATATATGTAACTATATAACTATATATATATAACTATATAACTGTAACTATATAACTATAACTATATAACTGTAACTATATAACTGTAACTATATAACTATATCTGTAACTATATAACTGTAACTATATAACTATATATGTAACTATATAACTGTAACTATATAACTATAACTATATAACTGTAACTATATAACTGTAACTATATAACTATATATGTAACTATATAACTATATATATATATAACTATATAACTGTAACTATATAACTATAACTATATAACTGTAACTATATAACTGTAACTATATAACTATATCTGTAACTATATAACTGTAACTATATAACTATATATGTAACTATATAACTGTAACTATATAACTATAACTATATAACTGTAACTATATAACTGTAACTATATAACTATATCTGTAACTATATAACTGTAACTATATAACTATATCTGTAACTATATAACTGTAACTATATAACTATATATGTAACTATATAACTGTAACTATATAACTATAACTATATAACTGTAACTATATAACTGTAACTATATAACTATATCTGTAACTATATAACTGTAACTATATAACTATATCTGTAACTATATATCTATATCTGTAACTATATAACTGTAACTATATAACTGTAACTATATAACTATATCTGTAACTATATAACTGTAACTATATAACTATATCTGTAACTATATAACTGTAACTATATAACTATAACTATATAACTGTAACTATATAACTGTAACTATATAACTGTAACTATATAACTATATATGTAACTATATAACTGTAACTATATAACTGTAACTATATAACTGTAACTATATAACTGTAACTATATAACTGTAACTATATAACTGTAACTATATAACTGTAACTATATAACTAACTATAACTGTAACTATATAACTGTAACTATATAACTGTAACTATATAACTGTAACTATATAACTGTAACTATATAACTGTAACTATATAACTGTAACTATATAACTATATAACTATAACTGTAGCTATAACTGTGACTATAACTTTATAACTATATAACTGTAACTATATAACTATAACTGTAACTATATAACTGTAACTATATAACTGTAACTATATAACTGTAACTATATAACTGTAACTATATAACTATATATGTAACTATATAACTGTAACTATATAACTGTAACTATATAACTGTAACTATATAACTGTAACTATATAACTGTAACTATATAACTGTAACTATATAACTATATAACTATAACTGTAGCTATAACTGTGACTATAACTTTATAACTATATAACTGTGACTATATAACTGTAACTATATAACTATAACTGTAGCTATAACTGTGACTATAACTTTATAACTATATAACTGTAACTATATAACTGTAACTATATAACTGTAACTATATAACTGTAACTATATAACTATATAACTGTAACTATATAACTGTAACTATATAACTGTAACTATATAACTGTAAACTATATAACTATATAACTGTAACTATATAACTGTAAACTATATAACTGTAACTATATAACTATATAACTGTAACTATATAACTGTAACTATATAACTGTAACTATATAACTATATAACTGTAACTATATAACTGTAACTATATAACTGTAACTATATAACTGTAACTATATAACTGTAACTATATAACTATATAACTGTAACTATATAACTATATAACTGTAACTATATAACTGTAACTATATAACTGTAACTATATAACTGTAACTATATAACTGTAACTATATAACTGTAACTATATAACTGTAACTATATAACTGTAACTATATAACTGTAACTATATAACTATAACTATATAACTGTAACTATATAACTATATAACTGTAACTATATAACTGTAACTATATAACTGTAACTATATAACTATATAACTGTAACTATATAACTGTAACTATATAACTGTAACTATATAACTGTAACTATATAACTGTAACTATATAACTATAACTATATAACTGTAACTATATAACTATAACTTTATAACTGTAACTATAACTATATAACTTTAACTGTAATTATATAACTATGTAAATGTAACTATAACTATATAATTGTAGATGTAACTATGACTATAACTGTAGCTATAACTATATAACTGTAACTATATAACTATATATCTATAACTGTAACTATATAACTATATATGTAACTATATAACTATATATATATAACTATATAACTGTAACTATATAACTATAACTATATAACTGTAACTATATAACTGTAACTATATAACTATATATGTAACTATATAACTATATATATATATAACTATATAACTGTAACTATATAACTATAACTATATAACTGTAACTATATAACTGTAACTATATAACTATATCTGTAACTATATAACTGTAACTATATAACTATATATGTAACTATATAACTGTAACTATATAACTATAACTATATCTGTAACTATATAACTGTAACTATATAACTATATATGTAACTATATAACTATATATATATATAACTATATAACTGTAACTATATAACTTTAACTATATAACTTTAACTATATAACTGTAACTATATAACTATATATCTGTAACTATATAACTGTAACTATATAACTATAATATGTAACTATATACTGTAACTATATAACTATAACTATATAAACTGTAACTATATAACTGTAACTATATAACTATATCTGTAACTATATAACTGTAACCATACTATATACTGTACCTATATAACTGTAACTATATAACTGTAACTATATAACTATAACTATATAACTGTAACTATAGAACTATAACTGTAACTATATAACTGTAACTTATACTATAACTATATACTGTACTATTATCAGATACGGTAACTATATACTATATCCTAGTAACTATATAACTGTAACTATATAACTATAACTCCTATAACTATATCTGTAACTATATAACTGTAACTATATAACTATATCTGTAACTATATAACTGTAACTATATAACTATAACTATATAACTGTAACTATATAACTGTAACTATATAACTGTAACTATATAACTATATATGTAACTATATAACTGTAACTATATAACTGTAACTATATAACTGTAACTATATAACTGTAACTATATAACTGTAACTATATAACTGTAACTATATAACTGTAACTATATAACTGTAACTATAACTATATAACTGTAACTATATAACTGTAACTATATAACTGTAACTATATAACTGTAACTATATAACTGTAACTATATAACTGTAACTATATAACTGTAACTATATAACTGTAACTATATAACTGTAACTATATAACTATATAACTATAACTGTAGCTATAACTGTGACTATAACTTTATAACTATATAACTGTAACTATATAACTATAACTGTAACTATATAACTGTAACTATATAACTGTAACTATATAACTGTAACTATATAACTATATATGTAACTATATAACTGTAACTATATAACTGTAACTATATAACTGTAACTATATAACTGTAACTATATAACTGTAACTATATAACTGTAACTATATAACTATATAACTATAACTGTAGCTATAACTGTGACTATAACTTTATAACTATATAACTGTGACTATATAACTGTAACTATATAACTATAACTGTAGCTATAACTGTGACTATAACTTTATAACTATATAACTGTAACTATATAACTGTAACTATATAACTGTAACTATATAACTGTAACTATATAACTATATAACTGTAACTATATAACTGTAACTATATAACTGTAACTATATAACTATATAACTGTAACTATATAACTGTAACTATATAACTGTAACTATATAACTGTAACTATATAACTATATAACTGTAACTATATAACTGTAACTATATAACTGTAACTATATAACTGTAACTATATAACTATATAACTGTAACTATATAACTGTAACTATATAACTGTAACTATATAACTGTAACTATATAACTATATAACTGTAACTATATAACTATATAACTGTAACTATATAACTGTAACTATATAACTGTAACTATATAACTGTAACTATATAACTGTAACTATATAACTATAACTATATAACTGTAACTATATAACTGTAACTATATAACTATAACTATATAACTGTAACTATATAACTATATAACTGTAACTATATAACTGTAACTATATAACTGTAACTATATAACTATATAACTGTAACTATATAACTGTAACTATATAACTGTAACTATATAACTGTAACTATATAACTGTAACTATATAACTGTAACTATATAACTGTAACTATATAACTATATAACTGTAACTATATAACTGTAACTATATAACTGTAACTATATAACTATAACTATATAACTGTAACTATATAACTATATAACTGTAACTATATAACTGTAACTATATAACTATATAACTATATAACTGTAACTATATAACTGTAACTATATAACTGTAACTATATAACTATAACTGTATAACTATATAACTATATAACTATAACTATATAACTGTAACTATATAACTATAACTGTAGCTATAACTGTGACTATAACTTTATAACTATATAACTGTAACTATATAACTATATAACTGTAACTATATAACTGTAACTATATAACTATATAACTATATAACTGTAACTATATAACTGTAACTATATAACTATAACTATATAACTGTAACTATATAACTATATAACTGTAACTATATAACTGTAACTATGTAACTATAACTTTATAACTATATAACTGTGACTATAACTTTATAACTGTAACTATAACTATATAACTTTAACTGTAATTATATAACTATGTAAATGTAACTATAACTATATAGCTATATAACTGTAACTATATAACTGTAACTATATAACTGTAACTATATAACTATAACTGTACCTATATAACTATAACTGTAACTATATAACTGTAACTATATAACTGTAACTATATAACTGTAACTATATAACTGTAACTATATAACTGTAACTATAACTGTATAACTGTAACTATATAACTGTAACTATATAACTATATAACTGTAACTATATAACTATATAACTGTAACTATATAACTATATAACTGTAACTATATAACTATATAACTGTAACTATATAACTATATAACTGTAACTATATAACTGTAACTATATAACTGTAACTATATAACTATAACTGTAACTATATAACTGTAACTATATAACTGTAACTATATAACTGTAACTATATAACTGTAACTATATAACTGTAACTATATAACTATAACTGTAACTATATAACTATAACTATATAACTGTAACTATATAACTATAACTATATAACTGTGACTATAACTTTATAACTGTAACTATAACTATATAACTTTAACTGTAATTATATAACTATGTAAATGTAACTATATAACTGTAACTATATAACTGTAACTATATAACTATAACTGTACCTATATAACTATAACTGTAACTATATAACTGTAACTATATAACTGTAACTATATAACTGTACCTATATAACTATAACTGTAACTATATAACTGTAACTATATAACTGTAACTATATAACTGTACCTATATAACTATAACTGTAACTATATAACTATAACTATATAACTGTAACTATATAACTATAACTATATAACTGTGACTATAACTTTATAACTGTAACTATAACTATATAACTTTAACTGTAATTATATAACTATGTAAATGTAACTATAACTATATAATTGTAGATGTAACTATGACTATAACTGTAGCTATAACTATATAACTGTAACTATATAACTATATATCTATAACTGTAACTATATAACTATATATGTAACTATATAACTATATATATATAACTATATAACTGTAACTATATAACTATAACTATATAACTGTAACTATATAACTGTAACTATATAACTATATCTGTAACTATATAACTGTAACTATATAACTATATATGTAACTATATAACTGTAACTATATAACTATAACTATATAACTGTAACTATATAACTGTAACTATATAACTATATCTGTAACTATATAACTGTAACTATATAACTATATCTGTAACTATATAACTGTAACTATATAACTATATATGTAACTATATAACTGTAACTATATAACTATAACTATATAACTGTAACTATATAACTGTAACTATATAACTATATATGTAACTATATAACTGTAACTATATAACTATAACTATATAACTGTAACTATATAACTGTAACTATATAACTGTAACTATATAACTATATATGTAACTATATAACTGTAACTATATAACTGTAACTATATAACTGTAACTATATAACTGTAACTATATAACTGTAACTATATAACTGTAACTATATAACTATATATGTAACTATATAACTGTAACTATATAACTGTAACTATATAACTGTAACTATATAACTGTAACTATATAACTGTAACTATATAACTATATCTGTAACTATATAACTGTAACTATATAACTATATATGTAACTATATAACTGTAACTATATAACTATAACTATATAACTGTAACTATATAACTGTAACTATATAACTATATCTGTAACTATATAACTGTAACTATATAACTATATCTGTAACTATATAACTGTAACTATATAACTATATATGTAACTATATAACTGTAACTATATAACTATAACTATATAACTGTAACTATATAACTGTAACTATATAACTATATCTGTAACTATATAACTGTAACTATATAACTATAACTATATAACTGTAACTATATAACTGTAACTATATAACTGTAACTATATAACTGTAACTATATAACTGTAACTATATAACTGTAACTATATAACTATATATGTAACTATATAACTGTAACTATATAACTGTAACTATATAACTATATAACTGTAACTATGTAACTGTAACTATATAACTGTAACTATATAACTGTAACTATATAACTGTAACTATGTAACTGTAACTATATAACTGTAACTATATAACTGTAACTGTATAACTGTAACTATATAACTGTAACTATATAACTGTAACTATATAACTATAACTGTAAGTATATAACTGTAACTATATAACTAACTATATAACTGTAACTATATAACTGTAACTATGTAACTGTAACTATATAACTGTAACTATATAACTGTAACTATATAACTGTAACTATATAACTGTAACTATATAACTATATAACTGTAACTATATAACTATAACTGTAACTATATAACTGTAACTATATAACTGTAACTATATAACTGTAACTATATAACTGTAACTATATAACTATAACTATATAACTGTAACTGTATAACTGTAACTATATAACTGTAACTGTATAACTATATCTGTAACTGTATAACTGTAACTATATAACTGTAACTGTATAACTGTAACTGTATAACTGTAACTATATAACTGTAACTATATAACTGTAACTATATAACTGTAACTGTATAACTGTAACTATATAACTGTAACTGTATAACTGTAACTATATAACTGTAACTATATAACTGTAACTATATAACTGTAACTATATAACTGTAACTGTATAACTGTAACTATATAACTGTAACTATATAACTGTAACTATATAACTGTAACTATGTAACTGTAACTATATAACTGTAACTATATAACTGTAACTATATAACTGTAACTATATAACTGTAACTATATAACTGTAACTGTATAACTGTAACTGTATAACTGTAACTATATAACTGTAACTATATAACTGTAACTATATAACTGTAACTATATAACTGTAACTATATAACTGTAACTATATAACTGTAACTATATAACTATGACTTTAGATTTAGCTATAACTATGATTATAACTATAATTGTAGATGTAACTATATAACTGTAACTATATAACTATGACTTTAGATTTAGCTATAACTATGATTATAACTATAATTGTAGATGTAACTATGACTATAACTGTAGCTATAACTATAACAGTGATTATATCTGTAACTATAACTGTAACTTTAGATTTAGCTATAACTATATAACTGTAACTATATAACTATGTAAATATAACTAACTATATAACTGTAACAATATAACTGTAACTATATAACTGTAACTATATAACTATAACTATATAACTGTAACTATATAACTGTAACTATATAACTGTAACTATATAACTGTAACTATATAACTGTAACTATATAACTGTAACTATATAACTGTAACTATATAACTGTAACTATATAACTGTAACTATATAACTATATCTGTAACTATATAACTGTAACTATATAACTATATGTAACTATATAACTGTAACTATATAACTATAACTATATAACTGTAACTATATAACTGTAACTATATAACTATATCTGTAACTATATAACTGTAACTATATAACTATATCTGTAACTATATAACTGTAACTATATAACTATATATGTAACTATATAACTGTAACTATATAACTATAACTATATAACTGTAACTATATAACTGTAACTATATAACTATATCTGTAACTATATAACTGTAACTATATAACTATAACTATATAACTGTAACTATATAACTGTAACTATATAACTGTAACTATATAACTATATATGTAACTATATAACTGTAACTATATAACTGTAACTATATAACTATATATGTAACTATATAACTGTAACTATATAACTGTAACTATATAACTATATAACTGTAACTATGTAACTGTAACTATATAACTGTAACTATATAACTGTAACTATATAACTGTAACTATGTAACTGTAACTATATAACTGTAACTATATAACTGTAACTGTATAACTGTAACTATATAACTGTAACTATATAACTGTAACTATATAACTGTAACTGTAAGTATATAACTGTAACTATATAACTAACTATATAACTGTAACTATATAACTGTAACTATGTAACTGTAACTATATAACTGTAACTATATAACTGTAACTATATAACTGTAACTATATAACTGTAACTATATAACTATATAACTGTAACTATATAACTATAACTGTAACTATATAACTGTAACTATATAACTGTAACTATATAACTGTAACTATATAACTGTAACTATATAACTATAACTATATAACTGTAACTGTATAACTGTAACTATATAACTGTAACTGTATAACTATATCTGTAACTGTATAACTGTAACTATATAACTGTAACTGTATAACTGTAACTGTATAACTGTAACTATATAACTGTAACTATATAACTGTAACTATATAACTGTAACTGTATAACTGTAACTATATAACTGTAACTGTATAACTGTAACTATATAACTGTAACTATATAACTGTAACTATATAACTGTAACTATATAACTGTAACTGTATAACTGTAACTATATAACTGTAACTATATAACTGTAACTATATAACTGTAACTATGTAACTGTAACTATATAACTGTAACTATATAACTGTAACTATATAACTGTAACTATATAACTGTAACTATATAACTGTAACTGTATAACTGTAACTGTATAACTGTAACTATATAACTGTAACTATATAACTGTAACTATATAACTGTAACTATATAACTGTAACTATATAACTGTAACTATATAACTATGACTTTAGATTTAGCTATAACTATGATTATAACTATAATTGTAGATGTAACTATATAACTGTAACTATATAACTATGACTTTAGATTTAGCTATAACTATGATTATAACTATAATTGTAGATGTAACTATGACTATAACTGTAGCTATAACTATAACAGTGATTATATCTGTAACTATAACTGTAACTTTAGATTTAGCTATAACTATATAACTGTAACTATATAACTATGTAAATATAACTAACTATATAACTGTAACAATATAACTGTAACTATATAACTGTAACTATATAACTGTAACTATATAACTGTAACTATATAACTGTAACTATATAACTATAACTATATAACTGTAACTATATAACTGTAACTATATAACTGTAACTATATAACTGTAACTATATAACTGTAACTATATAACTATAACTATATAACTGTAACTATATAACTGTAACTATATAACTGTAACTATATAACTGTAACTATATAACTGTAACTATATAACTGTAACTATATAACTGTAACTATATAACTGTAACTATATAACTATATAACTGTAACTATATAACTATATAACTGTAACTATATAACTATATAACTATATAACTATATAACTGTAACTATATAACTATATAACTATATAACTGTAACTATATAACTATATAACTATATAACTATATAACTGTAACTATATAACTATATAACTGTAACTATATAACTATATAACTGTAACTATATAACTGTAACTATATAACTATATAACTGTAACTATATAACTATATAACTGTAACTATATAACTATATAACTATATAACTATATAACTGTAACTATATAACTATATAACTATATAACTATATAACTGTAACTATATAACTATATAACTATATAACTGTAACTATATAACTATATAACTGTAACTATATAACTGTAACTATATAACTGTAACTATATAACTGTAACTATATAACTGTAACTATATAACTGTAACTGTAACTATATAACTATATAACTATATAACTATATAACTATATAACTATATAACTGTAACTATATAACTATATAACTGTAACTATATAACTGTAACTATATAACTGTAACTATATAACTGTAACTATATAACTATAACTGTAACTATATAACTGTAACTATATAACTGTAACTATATAACTGTAACTATATAACTGTAACTATATAACTATATAACTGTAACTATATAACTATATAACTATATAACTGTAACTATATAACTGTAACTATATAACTATATAACTGTAACTATATAACTGTAACTATATAACTATAACTTTATAACTATAACTTTATAACTATATAACTGTGACTATAACTTTATAACTTTAACTGTAATTATATAACTATGTAAATGTAACTATAACTATATAGCTATATAACTGTAACTATATAACTGTAACTATATAACTGTAACTATATAACTATAACTGTACCTATATAACTATAACTGTAACTATATAACTGTAACTATATAACTGTAACTATATAACTGTAACTATATAACTATAACTGTAACTATATAACTGTAACTATATAACTGTAACTATATAACTGTAACTATATAACTATAACTATATAACTGTAACTATATAACTGTAACTATATAACTATAACTGTAACTATATAACTGTAACTATATAACTGTAACTATATAACTGTAACTATATAACTATAACTGTACCTATATAACTATAACTGTAACTATATAACTGTAACTATATAACTGTAACTATATAACTGTACCTATATAACTATAACTGTAACTATAACTATATAACTGTACCTATATAACTATAACTGTAACTATATAACTATAACTATATAACTGTAACTATATAACTATAACTATATAACTGTAACTATATAACTATAACTTTATAACTGTAACTATAACTATATAACTTTAACTGTAATTATATAACTATGTAAATGTAACTATAACTATATAATTGTAGATGTAACTATGACTATAACTGTAGCTATAACTATATAACTGTAACTATATAACTATATATCTATAACTGTAACTATATAACTATATATGTAACTATATAACTATATATATATAACTATATAACTGTAACTATATAACTATAACTATATAACTGTAACTATATAACTGTAACTATATAACTATATCTGTAACTATATAACTGTAACTATATAACTATATATGTAACTATATAACTGTAACTATATAACTATAACTATATAACTGTAACTATATAACTGTAACTATATAACTATATCTGTAACTATATAACTGTAACTATATAACTATATATGTAACTATATAACTGTAACTATATAACTATAACTATATAACTGTAACTATATAACTGTAACTATATAACTATATCTGTAACTATATAACTGTAACTATATAACTATATCTGTAACTATATATCTATATCTGTAACTATATAACTGTAACTATATAACTGTAACTATATAACTATATCTGTAACTATATAACTGTAACTATATAACTATATCTGTAACTATATAACTGTAACTATATAACTATAACTATATAACTGTAACTATATAACTGTAACTATATAACTGTAACTATATAACTATATATGTAACTATATAACTGTAACTATATAACTGTAACTATATAACTGTAACTATATAACTGTAACTATATAACTGTAACTATATAACTGTAACTATATAACTGTAACTATATAACTGTAACTATATAACTGTAACTATATAACTGTAACTATATAACTGTAACTATATAACTGTAACTATATAACTATATAACTATAACTGTAGCTATAACTGTGACTATAACTTTATAACTATATAACTGTAACTATATACCGTATAACTGTAACTATATAACTGTAACTATATAACTGTAACTATATAACTGTAACTATATAACTATATATGTAACTATATAACTGTAACTATATAACTGTAACTATATAACTGTAACTATATAACTGTAACTATATAACTGTAACTATATAACTATATAACTATAACTGTAGCTATAACTGTGACTATAACTTTATAACTATATAACTGTGACTATATAACTGTAACTATATAACTATAACTGTAGCTATAACTGTGACTATAACTTTATAACTATAACTGTAACTATATAACTGTAACTATATAACTGTAACTATATAACTGTAACTATATAACTATATAACTGTAACTATATAACTGTAACTATATAACTGTAACTATATACTATATAACTGTAACTATATAACTGTAACTATTATAACTGTAACTATATAACTGTAACTATATAACTATATAAACTGTAACTATATAACTGTAACTATATAACTGTAACTATATAACTGTAACTATATAACTATATAACTGTAACTATATAACTGTAACTATATAACTGTAACTATATAACTGTAACTATATAACTATATAACTGTAACTATATAACTATATAACTGTAACTATATAACTGTAACTATATAACTGTAACTATATAACTGTAACTATATAACTATAACTATATAACTGTAACTATATAACTGTAACTATATAACTATAACTATATAACTGTAACTATATAACTATATAACTGTAACTATATAACTGTAACTATATAACTGTAACTATATAACTATATAACTGTAACTATATAACTGTAACTATATAACTGTAACTATATAACTGTAACTATATAACTGTAACTATATAACTGTAACTATATAACTATATAACTGTAACTATATAACTATATAACTGTAACTATATAACTGTAACTATATAACTGTAACTATATAACTATAACTATATAACTGTAACTATATAACTATATAACTGTAACTATATAACTGTAACTATATAACTATATAACTATATAACTGTAACTATATAACTGTAACTATATAACTGTAACTATATAACTATAACTGTATAACTATATAACTATATAACTATAACTATATAACTATAACTGTAGCTATAACTGTGACTATAACTTTATAACTATATAACTGTAACTATATAACTATATAACTGTAACTATATAACTGTAACTATATAACTATATAACTATATAACTGTAACTATATAACTGTAACTATATAACTATAACTATATAACTGTAACTATATAACTATATAACTGTAACTATATAACTGTAACTATATAACTATAACTTTATAACTATATAACTGTGACTATAACTTTATAACTGTAACTATAACTATATAACTTTAACTGTAATTATATAACTATGTAAATGTAACTATAACTATATAGCTATATAACTGTAACTATATAACTGTAACTATATAACTGTAACTATATAACTATAACTGTACCTATATAACTATAACTGTAACTATATAACTGTAACTATATAACTGTAACTATATAACTGTAACTATAACTGTATAACTGTAACTATATAACTGTAACTATATAACTATATAACTGTAACTATATAACTATATAACTGTAACTATATAACTATATAACTGTAACTATATAACTATATAACTGTAACTATATAACTATATAACTGTAACTATATAACTATAACTATATAACTGTAACTATATAACTGTAACTATATAACTATAACTGTAACTATATAACTGTAACTATATAACTGTAACTATATAACTGTAACTATATAACTGTAACTATATAACTATAACTGTAACTATATAACTATAACTATATAACTGTAACTATATAACTATATAACTGTGACTATAACTTTATAACTGTAACTATAACTATATAACTTTAACTGTAATTATATAACTATGTAAATGTAACTATATAACTGTAACTATATAACTGTAACTATATAACTATAACTGTACCTATATAACTATAACTGTAACTATATAACTGTAACTATATAACTGTAACTATATAACTGTACCTATATAACTATAACTGTAACTATATAACTGTAACTATATAACTGTAACTATATAACTGTACCTATATAACTATAACTGTAACTATATAACTATAACTATATAACTGTAACTATATAACTATAACTATATAACTGTGACTATAACTTTATAACTGTAACTATAACTATATAACTTTAACTGTAATTATATAACTATGTAAATGTAACTATAACTATATAATTGTAGATGTAACTATGACTATAACTGTAGCTATAACTATATAACTGTAACTATATAACTATATATCTATAACTGTAACTATATAACTATATATGTAACTATATAACTATATATATAACTATATAACTGTAACTATATAACTATAACTATATAACTGTAACTATATAACTGTAACTATATAACTATATCTGTAACTATATAACTGTAACTATATAACTATATATGTAACTATATAACTGTAACTATATAACTATAACTATATAACTGTAACTATATAACTGTAACTATATAACTATATCTGTAACTATATAACTGTAACTATATAACTATATCTGTAACTATATAACTGTAACTATATAACTATATATGTAACTATATAACTGTAACTATATAACTATAACTATATAACTGTAACTATATAACTGTAACTATATAACTATATCTGTAACTATATAACTGTAAACTATATAACTATAACTATATAACTGTAACTATATAACTGTAACTATATAACTGTAACTATATAACTATATATGTAACTATATAACTGTAACTATATAACTGTAACTATATAACTGTAACTATATAACTGTAACTATATAACTGTAACTATATAACTGTAACTATATAACTATATATGTAACTATATAACTGTAACTATATAACTGTAACTATATAACTGTAACTATATAACTGTAACTATATAACTGTAACTATATAACTATATCTGTAACTATATAACTATATATGTAACTATATAACTGTAACTATATAACTATAACTATATAACTGTAACTATATAACTGTAACTATATAACTATATCTGTAACTATATAACTGTAACTATATAACTATATCTGTAACTATATAACTGTAACTATATAACTATATATGTAACTATATAACTGTAACTATATAACTATAACTATATAACTGTAACTATATAACTGTAACTATATAACTATATCTGTAACTATATAACTGTAACTATATAACTATAACTATATAACTGTAACTATATAACTGTAACTATATAACTGTAACTATATATGTAACTATATAACTGTAACTATATAACTGTAACTATATAACTGTAACTATATAACTATATATGTAACTATATAACTGTAACTATATAACTGTAACTATATAACTATAACTATATAACTGTAACTATGTAACTGTAACTATATAACTGTAACTATATAACTGTAACTATATAACTGTAACTATGTAACTGTAACTATATAACTGTAACTATATAACTGTAACTGTATAACTGTAACTATATAACTGTAACTATATAACTGTAACTATATAACTATAACTGTAAGTATATAACTGTAACTATATAACTGTAACTATATAACTGTAACTATATAACTGTAACTATGTAACTGTAACTATATAACTGTAACTATATAACTGTAACTATATAACTGTAACTATATAACTAACTATATAACTGTAACTATATAACTATATAACTGTAACTATATAACTATAACTGTAACTATATAACTGTAACTATATAACTGTAACTATATAACTGTAACTATATAACTGTAACTATATAACTATAACTATATAACTGTAACTGTATAACTGTAACTATATAACTGTAACTGTATAACTATATCTGTAACTGTATAACTGTAACTATATAACTGTAACTGTATAACTGTAACTATATAACTGTAACTATATAACTGTAACTGTATAACTGTAACTATATAACTGTAACTGTATAACTGTAACTATATAACTGTAACTATATAACTGTAACTATATAACTGTAACTATATAACTGTAACTATATAACTGTAACTATATAACTGTAACTATATAACTGTAACTGTATAACTGTAACTATATAACTGTAACTATATAACTGTAACTATATAACTGTAACTATATAACTGTAACTATATAACTGTAACTATATAACTGTAACTATGTAACTGTAACTATATAACTGTAACTATATAACTGTAACTATATAACTGTAACTATATAACTGTAACTATATAACTGTAACTATATAACTGTAACTGTATAACTGTAACTATATAACTGTAACTATATAACTGTAACTATATAACTGTAACTATATAACTATGACTTTAGATTTAGCTATAACTATGATTATAACTATAATTGTAGATGTAACTATGACTATAACTGTAGCTATAACTATAACAGTGATTATATCTGTAACTATAACTGTAACTTTAGATTTAGCTATAACTATATAACTGTAACTATATAACTATGTAAATATAACTAACTATATAACTGTAACAATATAACTGTAACTATATAACTGTAACTATATAACTGTAACTATATAACTGTAACTATATAACTGTAACTATATAACTATAACTATATAACTGTAACTATATAACTGTAACTATATAACTGTAACTATATAACTGTAACTATATAACTGTAACTATATAACTGTAACTATGTAACTGTAACTATGTAACTATATAACTGTAACTATATAACTGTAACTATATAACTGTAACTATATAACTGTAACTATATAACTATATAACTATATAACTGTAACTATATAACTGTAACTATATAACTGTAACTATATAACTATATAACTATATAACTGTAACTATATAACTGTAACTATATAACTGTAACTATATAACTATATAACTATATAACTGTAACTATATAACTGTAACTATATAACTGTAACTATATAACTGTAACTATATAACTGTAACTATATAACTGTAACTATATAACTATATAACTGTAACTATATAACTGTAACTATATAACTGTAACTATATAACTGTAACTATATAACTATATAACTATATAACTGTAACTATATAACTGTAACTATATAACTATATAACTATATAACTGTAACTATATAACTGTAACTATATAACTATATAACTATATAACTGTAACTATATAACTGTAACTATATAACTGTAACTATATAACTATAACTGTAACTATATAACTGTAACTATATAACTGTACCTATATAACTGTAACTATATAACTGTAACTATATAACTATAACTGTAACTATATAACTGTAACTATATAACTGTAACTATATAACTGTAACTATATAACTGTAACTATATAACTGTAACTATATAACTGTATATGTAACTATATAACTGTAACTATATAACTGTAACTATATAACTGTAACTATATAACTGTAACTATATAACTGTAACTATATAACTGTAACTATATAACTGTATATGTAACTATATAACTGTAACTATATAACTGTAACTATATAACTATATAACTGTAACTATATAACTGTAACTATATAACTGTAACTATATAACTGTAACTATATAACTGTAACTATATAACTGTAACTATATAACTGTAACTATATAACTATGTAAATATAACTAACTATATAACTGTAACTATATAACTATGTAAATATAACTAATTATATAACTGTAACTATATAACTGTAACTATATAACTGTAACTATATAACTATGTAAATATAACTAACTATATAACTGTAACTATATAACTGTAACTATATAACTATGTAAATATAACTAACTATATAACTGTAACTATATAACTGTAACTATATAACTGTAACTATATAACTATGTAAATATAACTAACTATATAACTGTAACTATATAACTGTATCTATATAACTATATAACTGTAACTATATAACTATAACTATATAACTAACTATATAACTATAACTGTAGCTATAACTGTGACTATAACTTTATAACTGTGACTATATAACTGTAACTATATAACTATGTAAATATAACTAACTATATAACTATGTAAATATAACGGTAACTATATAACTATAACAGTGATTATATCTGTAACTATAACTGTAACTTTAGATTTAGCTATAACTATATAACTGTAACTATATAACTATAACTATATAACTGTAACTATATAACTGTAACTATATAACTATATAACTGTAACTATATAACTGTAACTATATAACTATATAACTGTAACTATATAACTATAACTATATAACTATATAACTGTAACTATATAACTGTAACTATATAACTATATAACTGTAACTATATAACTATATAACTGTAACTGTAACTATATAACTATATAACTATAACTATAACTATATAATTGTAGATGTAACTATGACTAACTGTAGCTATAACTATATAACTGTAACTATATAACTATAACAGTGATTATATCTAACTATAACTGTAACTTTAGATTTAGCTATGACTATTATATCTATAATTGTAGATGTAACTATGACTATAACTGTAGCTATAACTATATAACTATAACTATATAACTGTAACTATATAACTGTAACTATATAACTATATCTGTATAACTATATAACTGTAACTATATAACTGTAACTATATAACTATATAACTATATAACTGTAACTATATAACTATATAACTATATAACTGTAACTATATAACTATAACTGTATAACTATATAACTGTAACTATATAACTGTAACTATATAACTATATAACTGTAACTATATAACTGTAACTATATAACTATAACTGTATAACTATATAACTGTAACTATATAACTGTAACTATATAACTATATAACTGTAACTATATAACTGTAACTATATAACTGTAACTATATAACTGTAACTATATAACTGTATAACTGTAACTATATAACTGTAACTATATAACTATATAACTATATAACTGTAACTATATAACTGTAACTATATAACTGTAACTATATAACTGTAACTATATAACTATATAACTGTAACTATATAACTGTAACTATATAACTATAACTGTATAACTATATAACTGTAACTATATAACTGTAACTATATAACTGTAACTATATAACTGTAACTATATAACTATATAACTGTAACTATATAACTGTAACTATATAACTATATAACTGTAACTATATAACTGTAACTATATAACTATAACTGTATAACTATATAACTGTAACTATATAACTGTAACTATATAACTGTAACTATATAACTGTAACTATATAACTATATAACTGTAACTATATAACTGTAACTATATAACTATAACTAACTATATAACTGTAACTATATAACTGTAACTATATAACTGTAACTATATAACTATATAACTGTAACTATATAACTGTAACTATATAACTGTAACTATATAACTGTAACTATATAACTGTAACTATATAACTATATAACTAACTATATAACTATAACTATATAACTGTAACTATATAACTGTAACTATATAACTGTAACTATATAACTATATAACTAACTATATAACTGTAACTATATAACTGTAACTATATAACTGTAACTATATAACTGTAACTATATAACTGTAACTATATAACTGTAACTATATAACTATATAACTAACTATATAACTGTAACTATATAACTATATAACTGTAACTATATAACTATGTAAATATAACTGTAACTATATAACTATGACTTTAGATCTAGCTAGAACTATGATTATAACTATAATTGTAGATGTAACTATATAACTGTAACTATATAACTATGTAAATATAACTGTAACTATATAACTATGACTTTAGATCTAGCTAGAACTATGATTATAACTATAATTGTAGATGTGACTATGACTATATAACTCTGCCTATGGTCTGGAAATTTCTGACTGAGCTTTATTTATAAACATTCTTGATAAATGATTGTGAGTCTTGAGATTTCACATTTTGTATAATACCTGAAGCGAAGAGGATGGTGAGACCTCGAGCCGCTGCCTTCATGAACTCTGTATTAATTCTCTGCATGAACGCAACTGACAGACTGTCCTCATCATCCCCATAGCTGATAGTGTGAACCCAGGGAAGTGCAGACATATTAGTTAGTAGCAGCATCCACTGAAGGAAAGGCTCCTGCGACTCGTGTCTTCCTAAAGGAATGGGATAGGTATTGTTATACACAGAACACTGAGGGAGGTTGCTAGTTTCCTGTTATTTACTTTACAAAGAGCCACAAACATTACTCCCACAAGACAAGTTGTTTATATGTAACATATGTGATATATGTCAGCGATGTGTCTGAGATCACATTGTAGGAAATGTTGTAGCAGTAGACATTGTGCTTCCTGGGTGTAAGAATGAAATGACGTCCTCAATTCTATGTTCACCACAATCTAATCCCAACCATAGCAGTTTCAGTCTCACACAAGAGCAGCCTACACCCTGCTAATGGGTCCCATAAGAGTACACTACACGCTTTCTCTGCTCTGTCATGTGCTGCCACCTGGTCCTATTATAGAGCCAGTCCTGAGTATTAGACAAATAGAACTCTAATGTAAATTATTCTGTGTTAAATAAAACTCAGTAACTAACTCAACAAATGTCCAGCACCCGGCAACACTCCATAACCCCCTCCTCTCCACCACATATAGCTACCCCAATGCTTCACCCTCTCTGCAATTCTAAACCATTACCCCCACACAGTTAATACTAACCACAATTAACCCAAATGTCAGTTCCAAACCATCAATAGACCATTCAGAGCACTTAAAATCCTCCCCCTATGGCCCTGAAGACCAGGATTTACCCCCTTAAATGCAATGCTAACACCCAAGAAGTTCACACCACACCCCCAGGGAAACAGACCCATTATCCAAGCAACATGCCCCCCCAAAAAATGACACTTCCACTAAACCAAAATTGTATAGACTGTACTACCCCTACAATCACCTCACATCCATGGAAACTCGTTTTCCTTCTCAAGGACCCATCACCCAAGGGATAACCTAACCTATGACCTTCACCACCTCAGAGACCCACTATTCCAAGCAAAACCAAAGCTGGTTGCTGTCATGATTTTTACAATCTAGGTTGAAGTCCCAGGTTGACATTTTCCCAATGACAATACGTGAACTATGAACTCAATATTCCCCTTTAACCTCTTCTGGTCAGACCATTTTTAAATAACTTTGAACACTGTAAAACATGATCTGAATGTACAGACTTAAGGCCAGCTAACAAGTGGAATGCTATATATCGCATTCATGAAAGCAATATTTGCATTGTACTGTGTAATGCCAGCGCACGCTAATGTGAGCTTGTATTAAAGTTGTCAGCAATGTGAACTCATGTTTGCATTTCTGGGAAGGATTGTGATCACAAAAGTGCGCATCCATTGGATCTAATGGGAGCCTCGTTCTCATGCTGTAAGAGATGGCATCAGAACCTAAGCGCAGAAATATAAATATGCATATAAGCATGTACTTATATATTTACATTGCGGTCTATGGGAACTATGTGCCGGTTTTCCCCCAAACACGCCACTCCTCCAACCTTAACCCCAAAATACTGCCTAGTGCAGGAAATTAATTAAAAAATAATTATGCTGCTATCTTTTGGCTAGACTACCAGTTTTGCATTATGAGCAGCTCGGTACTATCTTCTTTTCAAAACCCCGGCGTTAGCAGGCAATATAGCAGTGTTGATCTCCATACCGCACTCAAATACCAGTGCTGCTTTGAACTGGTTTTATGTGCTTGTGCACGATTTCCCCATAGACATTAATGGGGAGAGCCGGCTAAAAAAAAGCCTAAAACCTGCAATAAAGAAGCGTAAAGCTCTGTAACGCAGCCCCATTGATTCCTATGGGGAAAGAAAGTTTATGTTTACACCTAACACCCTAACATAAACCCCGAATCTAAACACCCCTAATCTGCCACCCCCTACATCGCCGACACCTACATTATACTTATTAACCCCTAATCTGCCACCCCTGACATTGCCGCCACCTACCTACACTTATTAACCCCTAATCTGCTGCCCCTAACATCGCCGCCACCTACATTACACTTATTAACCCCTAATCTGCTGCCCCAATGTCGTCGCTACCTACCTACACTTATTAAACCCTAATCTGCCACCCCAATGTCGCCGCCACTATACTAAAGTTATTAACCCCTAAACCTAACCCTAAGTCTAACCCTAACACCCACTAACTTGAACATAATTAAAATAAATCTAAATAAAAATTACAATTAATGCCTAAATAATTCCTATTTAAAACTAAATAAATACTTATCTGTAAAATAAGCCCTAAGCTAGCTACAATATAACTAATAGTTACATTTTATCTATCTTAGGTTTTATTTTTATTTTACAGGCAAGTTTGTATTTATTTTAACTAGGTGGACTAGTTAGTAAATAGTTATTAAATATTTATTAACTATCTAGCTAACATAAATACAACTTTACCTGTAAAATAAAACCTAACCTGTCTAAAACCCAACATTACACTACAATTAAATAAATTACATTAAGTTACATACAATTAACTAAATTACACAAAATAAAAAAGAAATTATCAAATATTTAAACTAATTACACCTAATCTAATAGCCCTATCAAAATAAAAAAGCCCACCCAAAATAAAAAAAACCCTAGCCTACAATAAACTACCAATAGCCCTTAAAAGGGCCTTTTGCGGGGCATTGTCCCAAAGAAATCAGCTCTCTTACCTTTAAAAAAATACAAACAACCCCCCAACAGTAAAACCCACCACCCACACAACCAAACCCCCCAAATAAAATCCTATCTAAAAAACCTAAGCTCCCCATTGCCCTGAAAAGGGCATTTGGATGGGCATTGCCCTTTAAAGGGCAGTTAGCTCTTTTTCAGCCCAAACCCTAAGCTAAAAATAAAACCCACCCAATAAACCCTTAAAAAAACACTAACACTAAACCCCGAAGTTGCACTTAGTTTTTGAAGACCGGACATCCATCCTCAACGAAGCCGGGAGAAGTCTTCATCCAAGCGGCAAGAAGTCCTCAACGAAGCCGGGAGAAGTCTTCATCCAGACGGCATCTTCTATCTTCATCGTTCCGACGCGGAGCGGCTCCATCTTCATGACATCCGGCTTAAAGCATCCTCTTCTTTCGCTGGCTACTAAAGAATGAAGGTTCCTTTAAGGGACGTCATCCAAGATGGTGTCCCTTGAATTCCGATTGGCTGATAGAATTCTATAAGCCAATTGGAATTAAAGGTGAAAAAATCCTATTGGCTGATCCAATAGGATGTGAGTTCAATCCTATTGGCTGATTGGATCAGCCAATAGGTTTGAAGCTCAATCCTATTGGCTGATTGCATCAGCCAATAGGATTTTTTCACCTTTAATTCCGATTGGCTTATAGAATTCTATCAGCCAATCGGAATTCAAGGGACGCCATCTTGGATGACGTCCCTTAAAGGAACCTTCATTCTTCAGTAGCCGTCGTCAGAAGAGGATGCTCTGCGGGAGCGGCAGATTAGGGGTTAATAATTTTAGTGTTTGCAATGCGGGAGGGCCTCGGTTTAGGGGTTAATAGGTAGTTTATGGGTGTTAGTGTACTTTTTAGCACTTTAGTTATGAGTTTTGTGTTACGGCTTTGTAACATAAAAGTCATAACTACTGACTTTCAGTTTACGGTATGGATCTTGTAGTTAGGGCTGTACCGCTCACTTTTTGGCTGCACAGGCAAACTCGTAATACCGTCGCTGTGGAAGTCCCATTAAAAAATGACTTTTTCGAAAGCTGCGGTAGTTACGTTGCGTGATATACCTGCAAGACTCGTAATATCAGCGATAGTAAAAAAGCAGCGTTATAAGGCTTTTTCACTCAAAACGCAAAACTCATAATCTAGCTGTTTATGTTTTAAGAGCTAATTGCTACTACAAATGGGAAAATTTAGCACGATAATTTAGCGCTCCACTTGTAATCTAGCCCTTATTGTTTTAGCCTGAATGAATAAGTTGTTAATCAATAAAAATGAATGAGGTGGGGATGACAGACTTCAGCCTAATCCTTCCCTGATTGAGGAGTGGAGGGCTTAAATCTAGCTTTCAATAAACCCCAAAAAAAGTAAATAAAAAAATATGATGTGACGTAGGAGCCTACTTGGGGCTCAGAGTTTCAGGGATCTGTGGGTGGAAGAGGGTGTTTGGTTATGGGGTAATTTGGGTTGGGATCCCTTGGTTTAGAGAGGATATGCAATGATACTGATATTCAACAGGGTGAAATCTAGTAGCTGGCACAGGAAAATGCAGGTGTCTAGTTCACAAAAATGAAGAAAGTTATATAGGTAATAAACAAGAAGACGTGAGACTACTGAAACAATGGGAAGTCAATCACAAATAACAGCTATATTAGGGGAAGAAAACAACCACAAGTATCAGACAAGTTGCAGGAAGAGTTCTCTTATAAGCCCAGAACCAGTCACATGATCAGAGTCAGGCGAAGAGAGTTCAATATAACGATGCAGGAACCAGGAACCAGGTTCAAGGTAAGGTATGAGAGCAGATAAAATAGAGTTCTGAAATGGCAAATTGACAGAGAATAGGGCTAGTATCAGAGAGGGATTCTGTGCTCCTAGCAGTACTCCCTCCTTCAGAGAGATGTCCTCCGAACAATCTTCTGTCCTGACTTTGTAGGATTTCATAGATAGTAACCTCCTACCATGAATATTCCCAACAGGTTCCCAAGATCTCTCTTCAGGCCCATACCCTTGCAAATCAATCAAATACTGCAAGTGTCCGTGATGCACTCAGGCCCATATCCTTGCCAATCAATCCAATTCTGCAAGTGTCCGTGATGCACTCAGGCCCATATCCTTGCCAATCAATCAAATACTGCAAGTGTCCGTGATGCACTCAGGCCCATATCCTTGCCAATCAATCACATACTGCAAGTGTCCGTGATGCACTCAGGCCCATATCCTTGCCAATCAATCACATACTGCAAGTGTCCGTGATGCACTCAGGGCCATATCCTTGCCAATCAATCATGTAATATGTATAGACTTGATGGGACATACATAAGGTTATACTAAGTAATAAGTAACATGTAATATGTGTAGACTTGATGGGACATGCATAAGGTTATACTAAGTAAAAAGTAACATGTAATATGTGTAGACTTGATGGGACATACATAAGGCTATCCTAAGTAATAAGTAACATGTAATATGTGTAGACTTGATGGGATATACATAAGGCTATACTAAGTAATAAGTAACATGTAATATGTGTAGACTTGATGGGACATACATAAAATTATACTAAGTAATAAGTAACATGTAATATGTGTAGGCTTGATGGGACATGCATAAGGCTATACTAAGTAATAAGTAACATGTAATATGTGTAGACTTGATGGGACATGCATAAGGCTATACTAAGTAATAAGTAACATGTAATATGTGTAGACTTGATGGGACATGCATAAGGCTATACTAAGTAATACGTAACATAAAATATGTGTAGACTTGATGGGACATGCATAAGGCTATACTAAGTAATAAGTAACAGTAATATGTGTAGACTTGATGGGACATACATAAGGTTATACTAAGTAATAAGTAACATGTAATATGTGTAGACTTGATAGGACATGCATAAGGCTATACTAAGTAATAAGTAACATGTAATATGTGTAGACTTGATGGGACATGCATAAGGCTATACTAAGTAATAAGTAACAGTAATATGTGTAGACTTGATGGGACATACATAAGGTTATACTAAGTAATAAGTAACATGTAATATGTGTAGACTTGATAGGACATGCATAAGGCTATAGTAAGTAATAAGTAACATGTAATATGTGTAGACTTGATGGGACATGCATAAGGCTATACTAAGTAATAAGTAACATGTAATATGTTTAGACTTGATGGGACATGCATAAGGTTATACTAAGTAATAAGTAACATGTAATATGGGTAGACTTGATGGGACATACATAAGGCTATACTAAGTAATAAGTAACATGTAATATGTGTAGACTTGATGGGACATACATAAGGCTATACTAAGTAATAAGTAACGTGTAATATTTGTAGACTTGATAGGACATGCATAAGGCTATACTAAGTAATAAGTAACATGTAATATGTGTAGACTTGATGGGACATGCATAAGGCTATACTAAGTAATAAGTAAAATGTAATATGTGTAGACTTGATGGGACATGCATAAGGCTATACTAAGTAATAAGTAACATGTAATATGTGTAGACTTGATGGGACATACATAAGGCTATACTAAGTAATAAGTAAAATGTAATATGTGTAGACTTGATGGGACATGCATAAGGCTATCCTAAGTAATAAGTAATATGTAATATGTGTAGACTTGATGGGACATACATAAGGCTATACTTAGTAATAAGTAACATGTAATATGTGTAGAATTGATGGGACATGCATAAGGCTATACTAAGTAATAAGTAATATGTAATATGTATAGACTTGATGGGACATACATAAGGTTATACTAAGTAATAAGTAACATGTAATATGTATAGACTTGATGTGACATACATAAGTCTATACTAAGTAATAAGTAACATGTAATATGGGTAGACTTGATGGGACATACATAAACATATACTAAGTAATAGGTAACATGTAATATGTGTAGACTTGATGGGACATGCATAAGGCTTTACTAAGCAATAAGTAACATGTAATATGGGTAGACTTGATGGGACATACATAAGGCTATACTAAGTAATAAGTAACATGTAATATGTGTAGACTTGATGGGACATACATAAGGCTATACTAAGTAATAAGTAACATGCAATATGTGTAGACTTGATGGGACATACATAAGGTTATACTAAGTGTTACAGAAGCATTAGTTATTTTGTTGTGAAGAGCTTATTTCCCAGCAGCAATGCCTGAACCAGCAAGCCAGCGCCTAAGAAGGGCTCCAAGAAAACCGTAACAAGTATCATTTCATAAAGAGTTAACTCTTTTTTTTTCAGCTTTTAGAAACTATTGTCTAATCACCTCTGGAGCCAGACTGCTAATTGATAAGATGAACTTGTAAACTTGTTATCTTAAATACTGTAATCCTATTGTGGCCTGTCAAAGGACAGTGCTCTCTATCTAAATGTGTGATGGGGGATTTTGTGCTTCCCCCCCTCTCCCCCTGGGAGTGCCCTGTGTGCATGTAACCTTAATAAAAAGCAGGCTGGGCATCCCAGTCCTGAGTTCTTGTTTGACCCTCAATCGCAGCGTTGACTCGTTTTTGTGGGCAGAAGGGTATCCTAGCTGTACTGCAGCTAAGGGAGATTATTCTATATTTGCGAGACTCATATAGAATACTATGGAAAGCAGCTTCTCCCCTCTTTAGCAATAGGGATCCAGGCTACTAAGCGGTCCATCTCTCAGCGAGACTAAGGGTAACCGTAACACTAAGTAATAAGTAACATGTAATATGTGTAGACTTGATGTGACATACATAAGGCTATACTAAGTAATAAGTAACATGTAATATGTGTAGACTTGATGTGACATGCATAAGGCTATACTAAGTAATAAGTAACATGTAATATGTGTAGACTTGATGTGACATACATAAGGCTATACTAAGTAATAAGTAAAATGTAATATGTGTAGACTTGATGGGACATGCATAAGGCTATACTAAGTAATAAGTAACATGTAATATGTGTAGACTTGATGGGACATACATAAGGCTATACTAAGTAATAAGTAACATGTAATATGTGTAGACTTGATGGGACATACATAAGGCTATACTTAGTAATAAGTAACATGTAATATGTATAGACTTGATGGGACATACATAAGGTTATACTAAGTAATAAGTAACATGTAATATGTGTAGACTTGATGGGACATGCATAAGGCTATACTAAGTAATAAGTAACAGTAATATGTGTAGACTTGATGGGACATACATAAGGTTATACTAAGTAATAAGTAACATGTAATATGTGTAGACTTGATAGGACATGCATAAGGCTATACTAAGTAATAAGTAACATGTAATATGTGTAGACTTGATGGGACATGCATAAGGCTATACTAAGTAATAAGTAACAGTAATATGTGTAGACTTGATGGGACATACATAAGGCTATACTAAGTAATAAGTAACAGTAATATGTGTAGACTTGATGGGACATACATAAGGTTATACTAAGTAATAAGTAACATGTAATATGTGTAGATTTGATGGGACATACATAAGGCTATACTAAGTAATAAGTAACATGTAATATGTGTAGACTTGATGGGACATGCATAAGGCTATACTAAGTAATAAGTAACATGTAATATGGGTAGACTTGATGTGACATGCATAAGGCTATACTAAGTAATAAGTAAAATGTAATATGTATAGACTTGATGGGACATGCATAAGGCTATACTAAGTAATACGTAACATGTAATATGTGTAGACTTGATGGGACATACATAAGGTTATACTAAGTAATAAGTAACATGTAATATGTGTAGACTTGATAGGACATGCATAAGGCTATACTAAGTAATAAGTAACATGTAATATGTGTAGACTTGATGGGACATACATAAGGCTATACTAAGTAATAAGTAACATGTAATATGTGTAGACTTGATGGGACATACATAAGGCTATAGTAAGTAATAAGTAACATGTAATATGTGTAGACTTGATGGGACATACATAAGGCTATACTAAGTAATAAGTAACATGTAATATGTGTAGACTTGATGGGACATACATAAGGCTATACTAAGTAATAAGTAACATGTAATATGTTTAGACTTGATGGGACATACATAAGGCTATACTAAGTAATAAGTAACGTGTAATATTTGTAGACTTGATAGGACATGCATAAGGCTATACTAAGTAATAAGTAACAGTAATATGTGTAGATTTGATGGGACATACATAAGGTTATACTAAGTAATAAGTAACATGTAGTATGTGTAGTCTTGATGGGACATGCATAAGCTTATCCTAAGTAATAAGTAACATGTAATATGTGTAGACTTGATGGGACATGCATAAGCTTATCCTAAGTAATAAGTAACATGTAGTATGTGTAGTCTTGATGGGACATGCATAAGCTTATCCTAAGTAATAAGTAACATGTAATATGTGTAGACTTGATGGGACATGCATAGGGCTTTACTAAGCAATAAGTAACATGTAATATGGGTAGACTTGATGGGACATACATAAAGATATACTAAGTAATAAGTAACATGTAATATGTGTAGACTTGATGGGACATGCATAAGGCTTTACTAAGCAATAAGTAACATGTAATATGGGTAGACTTGATGGGACATACATAAGGCTATACTAAGTAATAAGTAACATGTAATATGTGTAGACTTGATGGGACATACATAAGGCTATACTAAGTAATAAGTAACATGTAATATGTGTAGACTTGATGTGACATGCATAAGGTTATACTAAGTAATAAGTAACATGTAATATGGGTAGACTTGATAGGACATACATAAGGCTATACTAAGCAATAAGTAACATGTAATATGTATAGACTTGATGGGACATACATAAGGTTATACTAAGTAATAAGTAACATGTAATATGTGTAGACTTGATGGGACATGCATAAGGCTATACTAAGTAATAAGTAACATGTAGTATGTGTAGACTTGATGGGACATGCATAAGGTTATACTAAGTAATAAGTAACATGTAATATGTGTAGACGATGGGACATACATAAGGCTATACTAAGTAATAAGTAACATGTAATATGTGTAGACTTGATGGGACATACATAAGGCTATACTAAGTAATAAGTAACATGTAATATGTGTAGACTTGATGGGACATGCATAAGGCTATCCTAAGTAATAAGTAACATGTAATATGTGTAGACTTGATGGGACATGCATAAGGATATACTAAGTAATAAGTAACGTGTAATATGTTTAGACTTGATGGGATATACATAAGGCTATACTAAGTAATAAGTAACATGTAATATGTGTAGACTTGATGGGACATGCATAAGGCTATCCTAAGTAATAAGTAACATGTAATATGTGTAGACTTGATGGGACATACATAAGGCTATACTAAGTAATAAGTAACATGTAATATGTGTAGACTTGATGGGACATGCATAAGGCTATACTAAGTAATAAGTAACATGTAATATGTGTAGACTTGATGGGACATGCATAAGGCTATACTAAGTAATAAGTAACATGTAATATGTGTAGACTTGATGGGACATACATAAGGCTATACTCAGTAATAAGTAACATGTAATATGTGTAGACTTGATAGGACATGCATAAGGCTATACTCAGTAATAAGTAACATGTAATATGTGTGGACTTGATGGGACATACATAAGGCTATACTAAGTAATAAGTAATATGTAATATGTGTAGACTTGATGGGACATACATAAGGCTATACTAAGTAATAAGTAACATGTAATATGTGTAGACTTGATGGGACATGCATAAGGCTATCCTAAGTAATAAGTAACATGTAATGTGTGTAGACTTGATGAGACATGCATAAGGCTATCCTAAGTAATAAGTAACATGTAATGTGTGTAGACTTGATGGGACATGCATAAGGCTATACTAAGTAATAAGTAACATGTAATATGTGTAGACTTGATGGGACATACATAAGGCTATACTAAGTAATAAGTAACATGTAATATGTGTAGACTTGATGGGACATGCATAAGGCTATACTAGTAATAAGTAACATGTAATATGTGTAGACTTGATGGGACATACATAAGGCTATACTAAGTAATAAGTAACATGTAATATGTGTAGACTTGATGGGACATGCATAAGGCTATACTAAGTAATAAGTAACATGTAATATGTGTAGACTTGATGGGACATACATAAGGTTATACTAAGTAATAAGTAACATATAATATGTGTAGACTTGATGAGACATACATAAGGCTATACTAAGTAATAAGTAACAGTAATATGTGTAGACTTGATGGGACATACATAAGGTTATACTAAGTACTAAGTAACATGTAATGTGTGTAGACTTGATGGGACATACATAAGGCTATACTAAGTAATAAGTAGCATGTAATATGTGTAGACTTGATGGGACATACATAAGGTTATACTAAGTAATAAGTAACATGTAATATGTGTAGACTTGATGGGACATACATAAGACTATACTAAGTAATAAGTAACATGTAATATGTGTAGACTTGATGGGACATGCATAAGGTTATACTAAGTAATAAGTAACATGTAATATGTGTAGACTTGATGGGACATGCATAAGGCTATACTAAGTAATAAGTAACAGTAATATGTGTAGACTTGATGGGACATGCATAAGGCTATACTAAGTAATAAGTAACAGTAATATGTGTAGACTTGATGGGACATACATAAGGTTATACTAAGTAATAAGTAACATGTAATATGTGTAGACTTGATAGGACATGCATAAGGCTATACTAAGTAATAAGTAACATGTAATATGTGTAGACTTGATGGGACATGCATAAGGCTATACTAAGTAATAAGTAACAGTAATATGTGTAGACTTGATGGGACATACATAAGGCTATACTAAGTAATAAGTAACAGTAATATGTGTAGACTTGATGGGACATACATAAGGTTATACTAAGTAATAAGTAACATGTAATATGTGTAGACTTGATAGGACATGCATAAGGCTATACTAAGTAATAAGTAACATGTAATATGTGTAGACTTGATAGGACATGCATAAGGCTATAGTAAGTAATAAGTAACATGTAATATGTGTAGACTTGATGGGACATGCATAAGGCTATACTAAGCAATAAGTAACATGTAATATGTATAGACTTGATGGGACATACATAAGGTTATACTAAGTAATAAGTAACATGTAATATGTGTAGACTTGATGGGACATGCATAAGGCTATACTAAGTAATAAATAACATGTAGTATGTGTAGACTTGATGGGACATGCATAAGGTTATACTAAGTAATAAGTAACATGTAATATGTGTAGACTTGATGGGACATACATAAGGCTATACTAAATAATAAGTAACAGTAATATGTGTAGACTTGATGGGACATACATAAGGCTATACTAAGTAATAAGTAACATGTAATATGTGTAGACTTGATGGGACATACATAAGGCTATACTAAGTAATAAGTAACATGTAATATGTGTAGACTTGATGGGACATACATAAGGTTATACTAAGCAATAAGTAACATGTAATATGTATAGACTTGATGGGACATACATAAGGTTATACTAAGTAATAAGTAACATGTAATATGTGTAGACGATGGGACATACATAAGGCTATACTAAGTAATAAGTAACATGTAATATGTGTAGACTTGATGGGACATGCATAAGGCTATCCTAAGTAATAAGTAACATGTAATATGTGTAGACTTGATGGGACATGCATAAGGATATACTAAGTAATAAGTAACGTGTAATATGTTTAGACTTGATGGGACATACATAAGGCTATACTAAGTAATAAGTAACATGTAATATGTGTAGACTTGATGGGACATGCATAAGGCTATCCTAAGTAATAAGTAACATGTAATATGTGTAGACTTGATGGGACATACATAAGGCTATACTAAGTAATAAGTAACATGTAATATGTGTAGACTTGATGGGACATACATAAGGCTATACTAAGTAATAAGTAACAGTAATATGTGTAGACTTGATGGGACATACATAAGGCTATACTAAGTAATAAGTAACATGTAATATGTGTAGACTTGATAGGACATACATAAGGTTATACTAAGTAATAAGTAACATGTAATATGTGTAGACTTGATGGGACATACATAAGCCTATACTAAGTAATAAGTAACATGTAATATGTGTAGACTTGATGGGACATACATAAGGCTATACTAAGTAATAAGTAACATGTAATATGTGTAGACTTGATGGGACATACATAAGGCTATACTAAGTAATAAGTAACATATAATATGTGTAGACTTGATGGGACATGCATAAGGTTATACTAAGTAATAAGTAACATGTAATATGTGTAGACTTGATGGGACATACATAAGGCTATACTAAGTAATAAGTAACATGTAATATGTGTAGACTTGATGGGACATACATAAGGCTATACTAAGTAATAAGTAACATGTAATATGTGTAGACTTGATGGGACATACATAAGGCTATACTAAGTAATAAGTAACATGTAATATGTGTAGACTTGATAGGACATGCATAAGGCTATACTAAGTAATAAGTAACATGTAATATGTGTAGACTTGATGGGACATGCAAAAGGCTATACTAAGTAATAAGTAACAGTAATATGTGTAGACTTGATGGGACATACATAAGGCTATACTAAGTAATAAGTAACAGTAATATGTGTAGACTTGATGGGACATACATAAGGTTATACTAAGTAATAAGTAACATGTAATATGTGTAGATTTGATGGGACATACATAAGGCTATACTAAGTAATAAGTAACATGTAATATGTGTAGACTTGATGGGACATACATAAGGCTATCCTAAGGAAAAAGTAACATGTAATATGTGTAGACTTGATGGGACATACATAAGGCTATACTAAGTAATAAGTAACAGTAATATGTGTAGACTTGATGGGACATACATAAGGCTATACTAAGTAATAAGTAACAGTAATATGTGTAGACTTGATGGGACATACATAAGGCTATACTAAGTAATAAGTAACAGTAATATGTGTAGACTTGATGGGACATACATAAGGCTATACTAAGTAATAAGTAACAGTAATATGTGTAGACTTGATGTGACATGCATAAGGCTATACTAAGTAATAAGTAACATGTAATATGGGTAGACTTGATGTGACATGCATAAGGCTATACTAAGTAATAAGTAAAATGTAATATGTATAGACTTGATGGGACATGCATAAGGCTATACTAAGTAATAAGTAACATGTAATATGTGTAGACTTGATGGGACATACATAAGGTTATACTAAGTAATAAGTAACATGTAATATGTGTAGACTTGATGGGACATGCATAAGGCTATACTAAGTAATAAGTAACATGTAATATGGGTAGACTTGATGTGACATGCATAAGGCTATACTAAGTAATAAGTAAAATGTAATATGTATAGACTTGATGGGACATGCATAAGGCTATACTAAGTAATACGTAACATGTAATATGTGTAGACTTGATGGGACATACATAAGGTTATACTAAGTAATAAGTAACATGTAATATGTGTAGACTTGATAGGACATGCATAAGGCTATACTAAGTAATAAGTAACATGTAATATGTGTAGACTTGATGGGACATACATAAGGCTATAGTAAGTAATAAGTAACATGTAATATGGGTAGACTTGATGTGACATGCATAAGGCTATACTAAGTAATAAGTAAAATGTAATATGTATAGACTTGATGGGACATGCATAAGGCTATACTAAGTAATACGTAACATGTAATATGTGTAGACTTGATGGGACATACATAAGGTTATACTAAGTAATAAGTAACATGTAATATGTGTAGACTTGATAGGACATGCATAAGGCTATACTAAGTAATAAGTAACATGTAATATGTGTAGACTTGATGGGACATACATAAGGCTATAGTAAGTAATAAGTAACATGTAATATGTGTAGACTTGATGGGACATGTATAAGGCTATACTAAGTAATAAGTAATATGTAATATGTGTAGACTTGATGGGACATACATAAGGCTATACTAAATAATAAGTAACAGTAATATGTGTAGACTTGATAGGACATACATAAGGCTATACTAAGTAATAAGTAACATGTAATATGTGTAGACTTGATGGGACATACATAAGGCTATAGTAAGTAATAAGTAACATGTAATATGTGTAGACTTGATGGGACATGCATAAGGCTATACTAAGTAATAAGTAACATGTAATATGTTTAGACTTGATGGGACATACATAAGGCTATACTAAGTAATAAGTAACGTGTAATATTTGTAGACTTGATAGGACATGCATAAGGCTATACTAAGTAATAAGTAACAGTAATATGTGTAGATTTGATGGGACATACATAAGGTTATACTAAGTAATAAGTAACATGTAGTATGTGTAGTCTTGATGGGACATGCTTAAGCTTATCCTAAGTAATAAGTAACATGTAATATGTGTAGACTTGATGGGACATGCATAAGGCTATACTAAGTAATAAGTAACATGTAATATGTGTAGACTTGATGGGACATGCATAGGGCTTTACTAAGCAATAAGTAACATGTAATATGGGTAGACTTGATGGGACATACATAAAGATATACTAAGTAATAAGTAACATGTAATATGTGTAGACTTGATGGGACATGCATAAGGCTATACTAAGTAATAAGTAACATGTAATATGTGTAGACTTGATGTGACATGCATAAGGTTATACTAAGTAATAAGTAACATGTAATATGTGTAGACTTGATGGGACATGCATAAGGCTATTCTAAGTAATAAGTAACATGTAATATGTGTAGACTTGATGGGACATGCATAAGGCTATACTAAGTAATAAGTAATAAGTAACATGTAATATGTGTAGACTTGATGGGACATGCATAAGGCTATTCTAAGTAATAAGTAACATGTAATATGTGTAGACTTGATGGGACATACATAAGGCCTTACTAAGCAATAAGTAACATGTAATATGGGTAGACTTGATGGGACATACATAAGGCTATACTAAGTAATAAGTAACATGTAATATGTGTAGACTTGATGGGACATACATAAGGCTATACTAAGTAATAAGTAACATGTAATATGTGTAGACTTGATGTGACATGCATAAGGTTATACTAAGTAATAAGTAACATGTAATATGTGTAGACTTGATGGGACATGCATAAGGCTATACTAAGTAATAAGTAACAGTAATATGTGTAGATTTGATGGGACATACATAAGGCTATACTAAGTAATAAGTAACATGTAATATGGGTAGACTTGATGGGACATACATAAGGCTATACTAAGTAATAAGTAACATGTAATATGGGTAGACTTGATAGGACATACATAAGGCTATACTAAGCAATAAGTAACATGTAATATGTATAGACTTGATGGGACATACATAAGGTTATACTAAGTAATAAGTAACATGTAATATGTGTAGACGATGGGACATACATAAGGCTATACTAAGTAATAAGTAACATGTAATATGTGTAGACTTGATGGGACATGCATAAGGCTATCCTAAGTAATAAGTAACATGTAATATGTGTAGACTTGATGGGACATGCATAAGGATATACTAAGTAATAAGTAACGTGTAATATGTTTAGACTTGATGGGACATACATAAGGCTATACTAAGTAATAAGTAACATGTAATATGTGTAGACTTGATGGGACATGCATAAGGCTATCCTAAGTAATAAGTAACATGTAATATGTGTAGACTTGATGGGACATACATAAGGCTATACTAAGTAATAAGTAACATGTAATATGTGTAGACTTGATGGGACATGCATAAGGCTATCCTAAGTAATAAGTAACATGTAATGTGTGTAGACTTGATGAGACATGCATAAGGCTATCCTAAGTAATAAGTAACATGTAATGTGTGTAGACTTGATGGGACATGCATAAGGCTATACTAAGTAATAAGTAACATGTAATATGTGTAGACTTGATGGGACATACATAAGGCTATACTAAGTAATAAGTAACATGTAATATGTGTAGACTTGATGGGACATGCATAAGGCTATACTAGTAATAAGTAACATGTAATATGTGTAGACTTGATGGGACATACATAAGGCTATACTAAGTAATAAGTAACATGTAATATGTGTAGACTTGATGGGACATGCATAAGGCTATACTAAGTAATAAGTAACATGTAATATGTGTAGACTTGATGGGACATACATAAGGTTATACTAAGTAATAAGTAACATGTAGTATGTGTAGACTTGATGAGACATACATAAGGCTATACTAAGTAATAAGTAACATGTAATATGTGTAGATTTGATGGGACATGCATAAGGCTATACTAAGTAATAAGTAACATGTAATATGTGTAGACTTGATGGGACATACATAAGGTTATACTAAGTAATAAGTAACATATAATATGTGTAGACTTGATGAGACATACATAAGGCTATACTAAGTAATAAGTAACAGTAATATGTGTAGACTTGATGGGACATACATAAGGTTATACTAAGTACTAAGTAACATGTAATGTGTGTAGACTTGATGGGACATACATAAGGCTATACTAAGTAATAAGTAGCATGTAATATGTGTAGACTTGATGGGACATACATAAGGCTATACTAAGTAATAAGTAACAGTAATATGTGTAGACTTGCTGGAACATACATAAGGCTATACTAAGTAATAAGTAACAGTAATATGTGTAGACTTGATGGGACATACATAAGGTTATACTAAGTAATAAGTAACATGTAATATGTGTAGACTTGATGGGACATACATAAGGTTATACTAAGTAATAAGTAATATGTAATATGTGTAGACTTGATGGGACATACATAAGGCTATACTAAATAATAAGTAACAGTAATATGTGTAGACTTGATGGGACATACATAAGGCTATCCTAAGTAATAAATAACATGTAATATGTGTAGACTTGATGGGACATACATAAGGTTATACTAAGTAATAAGTAACATGTAATATGTGTAGACTTGATGGGACATGCATAAGGCTATACTAAGTAATAAGTAACAGTAATATGTGTAGACTTGATGGGACATGCATAAGGCTATACTAAGTAATAAGTAACGTGTAATATGTGTAGACTTGATGGGACCTACAGGAGGCTATACTAAGTAATAAGTAACATGTAATATGTGTAGACTTGATGGGACCTACAGGAGGCTATACTAAGTAATAAGTAACATGTAATATGTGTAGACTTGATGGGACCTACAGGAGGCTATACTAAGTAATAAGTAACATGTAATATGTGTAGACTTGATGGGACATACATAAGGTTATACTAAGTAATAAGTAACATGTAATATGTGTAGACTTGATAGGACATGCATAAGGCTATCCTAAGTAATAAGTAACATGTAATATGTGTAGACTTGATGGGACATACATAAGGCTATACTAAGTAATAAGTAACATATAATATGTTTAGACTTGATGGGACATACATAAGGCTATACTAAGTAATAAGTAAGATGTAATATGTGTAGACTTGATGGGACATACATAAGGTTATACTAAGTAATAAGTAACATGTAATATGTATAGACTTGATGGGACATACATAAGGTTATACTAAGTAATAAGTAACAGTAATATGTGTAGACTTGATGGGACATACATAAGGCTATACTAAGTAATAAGTAACATGTAATATGTGTAGACTTGATGGGACATGCATAAGGCTATACTAAGTAATAAGTAACAGTAATATGTGTAGACTTGATGGGACATACATAAGGCTATACTAAGTAATAAGTAACAGTAATATGTGTAGACTTGATGGGACATACATAAGGTTATACTAAGTAATAAGTAACATGTAATATGTGTAGATTTGATGGGACATACATAAGGCTATACTAAGTAATAAGTAACATGTAATATGTGTAGACTTGATGGGACATACATAAGGCTATAGTAAGTAATAAGTAACATGTAATATGTGTAGACTTGATGGGACATGCATAAGGCTATACTAAGCAATAAGTAACATGTAATATGTATAGACTTGATGGGACATACATAAGGTTATACTAAGTAATAAGTAACATGTAATATGTGTAGACTTGATGGGACATGCATAAGGCTATACTAAGTAATAAATAACATGTAGTATGTGTAGACTTGATGGGACATGCATAAGGTTATACTAAGTAATAAGTAACATGTAATATGTGTAGACTTGATGGGACATACATAAGGCTATACTAAATAATAAGTAACAGTAATATGTGTAGACTTGATGGGACATACATAAGGCTATCCTAAGTAATAAGTAACATGTAATATGTGTAGACTTGATGGGACATACATAAGGTTATACTAAGTAATAAGTAACATGTAATATGTGTAGACTTGATGGGACATACATAAGGCTATACTAAGTAATAAGTAACATGTAATATGTGTAGACTTGATGAGACATACATAAGGCTATACTAAGTAATAAGTAACATGTAATATGGGTAGACTTGATGGGCCTTTTTGGTTCTTATCTACCGTCAAATTCTATGTTTCTAATGTTTTACTGTATTTTTTCCGTACATATTTCACATTCCAATGTTCTTCACATACAGGAACATTTTTATTTTTATTGTAAATATATATTCCTATATATATCTGTATATCCTATACCTGTATATTTATTCCTATAGACATATAGGTATAGATATTTATTTTAAATTAACATTATCACACACACATATATATATATATATATATATATATATATATATATATATATATATAAAATAACCCTATGTGAAGAACATGTAAAATACGCGTAACACGCTTTAGGTTTTGTGCTTTAGGTCTAACATGATGTTGAGTTAATAACGCACATGAAGAATTAGTAATCTTAAAGCGTTTTCTTGAAATATAAAAAAAATACAAAATATTAATTTTTAAAAATGATTATACCCACTTTAAAGAATACTAAATAGTTCATAGAATACAAATATATATTTTACAGTATGTTATTTTTTAATATTTTATATTTCAAGAACGTGCTTTGACATTACTAACTCTTCTTGTGCGCTAACCCAACACTGTGTTAGGCTTAATGCGATTCGAGCTGCACGCTTCAGGTCTATTTCACATTCCAATGTTTAAAATATATGTGATAATGTCAATGTAAAATATATATCTATACCTATATATATATATAGTATTTATTTTGACGTTTCGGGTATCACCCCGTTCTCAAAAAACAGCTGTTTTTTGAGAACGGGGTGATACCCGAAACGTCAAAATAAATACTATGTGTATCTTATGAAAGACCCTGTGAGTGACTTCCTTCGATGCTGACCTTACATATTACTGAAGTGCACCCGGGGGCGAGGAGAGCTTATATATATATATATAGGAATAGTAATGCAGGTATAGCTATCCTATTATATAAAAGGCCAAGTGTGTTTGTCCGAAGCTGTCATGAGCATAAGAGACAGCACGAGGACAAACACACCTGGCCTTTGAGTCCCTAGCTGATCTGCGGCACTGGCAGAAGTCGGCGTGAGCGGTGGGCGTGGCTGGCTTGAAGGGGTCGTGAAGGGGGCGTGGCCATGCGAGAAGGGGGCATGGCCGGACTTGAAGGGTCGTGGTCATGTGCCGTTGCGCGATAGAGAGGAGGGGAGAGAGAGAGGTGGAGAGAGAGATAGAGGTGGGGGGAGAGAGGGGGGGAAAGAGGGGGGGAGAGAGATAGAGGGGGGGAGAGAGATAGAGGGGGGGAGAGAGAGAGGAGGAGGAGGGGGGGGAGAGAGAGAGGAGGAGGAGGGGGGGGAGAGAGAGAGAGAGGAGGGGAGGAGAGAGAGAGGGGGGAGAGGGGGGAGAGAGATATAGAGGAGGGGGGGGGAGAGAGGGGAGGGGGGAGAGAGAGAGGAGGGGGGAGAGAGATAGAAAGTAGGGGGAGAGAGGGGGAGAGGGGAAGAGAGAGAGAGAGGGGGGGGAGAGAGAGATCAAAAGAGAGGGGGGGGAGAGAGCACAAAAGAGAGGGGGAGAGAGAGAGCACAAAAGAGAGGGTGGAGAGAGAGCGCAAAAGAGAGGGGGAGAGAGAGGAGAGGGGAAGAGAGAGAGAGAGAGAGGGGGTGAGAGAGATAGGTGGGGGAGAGAGAGAGAGGTGGGGGAGAAAGAGGGGTGGGGGAGAGAGGGGGGAGCTAGCACAAATGAGAGGGGGAGAGAGGGCAAAAGAGAGGGGGAGAGAGCGCAAAAGAGGGGGGAGAGAGCGCAAAAGAGGGGGGGAGAGAGCGCAAAAGAGGGGGGGAGAGCACAAAAGAGGGGGGAGAGAGCGCAAAAGAGGTGGGAGAGAGCGCAAAAGAGGGGGGAGAGAGAGCAAAAAAGGGGGGCGAGAGAGAGAGCAAAAGAGGGGGGAGAGAGAGCAAAAGAGGGGGAGAGAGAGAGTGCAAAAGAGGGGGGAGAGAGAGAGCGCAAAAGAGAGGGTGGAGAGAGAGCGCAAAAGAGAGGGTGGAGAGAGAGCGCAAAAGAGAGGGGGAGAGAGAGCGCAAAAGAGAGGGGGAGAGAGAGCGCAAAAGAGAGGGGGGAGAGAGCGCAAAAGAGAGGGGGGAGAGAGCGCAAAAGAGAGGGGGAGAGAGAGAGCGCAAAAGAGAGGGGGAGAGAGAGAGCGCAAAAGAGAGGGGGAGAGACAGAGAGCGCAAAAGAGAGGGGGAGAGACAGAGAGCGCAAAAGAGAGGGGGAGAGAGAGAGCGCAAAAGAGAGGGGGAGAGAGAGAGCGCAAAAGAGAGGGGGAGAGAGAGAGCGCAAAAGAGAGGGGGAGAGAGAGAGAGAGCGCAAAAGAGAGGGGGAGAGAGAGAGAGAGCGCAAAAGACAGGGGGAAAGAGAGAGAGCGCGCAAAAGAGAGGGGGGGGGAGAGAGAGAGAGAGCGCAAAAGAGAGGGGGAGAGAGAGAGCGCAAAAGAGAGGGGGGAGAGAGAGAGAGAGAGCAAAAGAGAGGGTGAGGGAGAGAGCAATGGGTGGGACCGCAGTACTGCAAAAAATGGCCCGTGTGAACGGGCTTTAGGATTAGTATATATATGTATATGTATATATATATATATATATATATAAAACTAATAACATTTTCCTGTATGTGAAGAATATTGGAATGTGAAATATTAATAACTCCTGTCAGTGTAGAGTGCGAGCGATAAGTGTTAGTTTTTTTCTTCTGCACTGTCTATTAAAGTCTATGGGGAGAATAAGGTAATGAGTTCACGATATTCTAAATCTTTTGGTTAGCACTCGCCGGATTTCACTTGCACACAAACTTTTTACTTTCAACTTATAATATGCGCTCTACATGACAAGCAAAAAGCTTACTTCTAGCAAAGTTTACGCTCGAGCGCAAGCGCTAAATAACTCAGCACTTGTAATCTAGCCCTTTGTTTCCAATATGGGAAACTGGATTCTGATACTATATTTGTTAGCTCTTCTCTTGTAACTTTCCTGATCTTCACTAAGAGTTGTTTTCAAGCGTTCCTGAGTCTCATGTAGAGCTGCAAGTCGTTTTTCTAGAGCTGGCATAGAATCTCTAGTTGGGTGGTTAATAATGAAGGCTGAGTGATACCCATAGTCTGCAAAGAATGGAGTCTGGGAAGTGGAACTTATTGTAGGTAAATTCTGCAGTGGGCAGGAAATCATCCAAATCATCCTGCAGATATTAAACAAAACATTGTAGATATTGCTCCAGAGTCTGGTTAGTACGTTCTGTTTGTCCGTTAGTTTGTGGATGAAATGCAGTAGACTTTTGATGTTGTTTCCTAAAACAGAACAAAACTTTTCCAAAATAAAGAAGTGAATTGAGTCCCTCAGTCAGAGATAACTTCATCTGCACTCTGTGCAGTTGGAAAACATTCTGAATGCATAACTGCAGTCTTTTTAGCTGTGAGGAGACTACAGGTAGCAATAAGATGACTCCTCTTTTTTAGAGATTTAACTACAACCATTGTAGTATATTCCACAGACTGAGACAGATCTACAATAAAGTCCATAGAGATGGATCCCAAGGAATGAGTTGACACAGGAAGGGGTTCTAGTAACCCAAGTGGACGAGAACAATGAGTTTTGTTTCTGGCACAAGTGTCACGGGATGAAACAGTGCTTGGGTTTTACTTATTCCTTGGTGACCTGCCAGTCAAAGGTGTAAACCATGCAACCTAACAGACAGGCACATATAGTTTTTTTCTGGTAAACCCAAGAACCATTAAAGGGTCATTAAACGCAATTTTTTCTTTCATGATTTAGAAAAAACATGCAATTTGAAACAACTTGCTAATTTACTTCTATTATATATTTTGTATCCTTTGCTAAAAAACATTTCTAGATAGGCTCAAAGATATAAGATCTCGGGGTTTAGAAAAAAAAAGCAGGCAAATGGATTTAACTTTGAGATACATACTGTGATGGCCTGAGGGCAGCAGGGGTACCACCTTTCTACCAGGAGAATATACGGGGCAATGTCGTGGTTTGAGCAGCTAAGGCACAGCCCCGATACCAGCTCCCTGGAACTACACATTTATTCATTCAGACTGTTTACTGAGAAAAATACAGTTTTCTGCCTTATCTTTGTTCAGGAAAACATGCCCCTAGACATGTAGACTACAAAGTCTAATCCTATTATTAAGAGGGAGCCTACTGTCCAGGTGCCGGGTTGGGCAATAGTCTGTTGTTTGCACAACAGCTTTAAGACTCTACTATTGTTTTATTCAAATTCCAAAAGGGGGTTTGCCCCTGGAACTGTATAAAACTGTGTGTCTTTGCTTGTAATAAAGTATTTATTTTTTGTTTTGATCCCATAAATGGGTCTTGCCTGATTATTGGGGTAATTATTTAAGGTTTGGTGGTCACAATTTGGAGGAAGCAGGGTCTGGCAGATATACCCAAGAGAGGGGTACAAGGGAGATCCATCACATTGGTGGCAGCAGTCATATTTGCTTCCTTATTACTGGAGCATCCAAACCACCACCGGGATTCCCCATCGGATGGAAAGCTGTTAAGCTAATCTTAAGCGGACTACACTGAAAGACCTGCTTGAAGCACGAGGGCAGACCACTAGTAGAAAAACAAAGGCTTCTCCAATTACAGAACTCATGGAGAACCATAGAGTCTGAGAGCAGCCCAGGGAGCCGGAGGTGAGGAGTGCCAAGTTGACCAACCTTCAGAAGGACATCCAGTGGCGGATGGCTCTGTACAGCATCACACCCCCTCCAGAGGTGATCACCCAGATCATCACAGATGCAACCTTTTTATGGATGCTGGAAGTCCAACAAGTCAATGGAGAACTGGCACCTGTGGACAAGGGAAGCAAAAACAAGTTGCTCTATGCAGCTTTTCATTCCTTCCAGGGTGGCCAGGAGGAGATAGACTGATACCTGTAGGTCTTTGAGACACAGTGCGACCTGTAGGGGTTCGATGAGGAGAACTGAGTGACCCTCCTCCTCAGCAGGTTGTCCGGTAGAGCTCTAGACGCTCTAGTATCGTGGTTTTAGCGGCTATGGCACAGCCCCGATACCGGTTCCCTGGATCTATTTTCAGACACTTTTATTTACTCAAACCAGTTACTGAGAAAAAATAGTTTTCCACCTTATTTTTGTTCAGGAAAACATGCGTTAAGACTCTTCTATTGTTCTATTCAAATTCCAAAAGGGGGATTGTCCCTGGAACAGTATAAAACTGTGTCTTTGCTTGTAATAAACTATTCCTTTTTGCTTTGATGCCATAAATGGGTCTTGCCTGATTATTGGGGTAATTATTTAAGGTTTGGTGGTCACAATTTGGAGGAAGCAGGGTCTGGCAGATATACCCAAGAGGGGTACAAGGGAGATCCATCACATTGGTGGCAGCAGTCGTATTTGCTTCCTTATTACTGGAGCATCCAAACCACCACCGGGATTCCCCATCGGATGGAAAGCTGTTAAGCTAATCTTAAGCGGACTACACTGAAAGACCTGCTTGAAGCACGAGGGCAGACCACTAGTAGAAAAAAAAGGCTGCTCTAATTACAGAACTCATGGAGAACCATAGAGTCCGAGAGCAGCCCAGGTAGCCGGAGGTGAGGAGTGCCAAGTTGACCGACCTTCAGAAGGACATCCAGTGGCGGATGGCTCTGTACAGCACCACACCCCCTCCAGAGGTGATCACCCAGATCATCACAGATGCAACCTTTTTATGGATGCTGGAAGTCCAACAAGTCAATGGAGAACTGGCACCTGTGGACAAGGGAAGCAAAAAGAAGTTGCTCTATGCAGCTTTTTGTTCCTTCCAGGGTGGCCAGGAGGAGATAGACTGATACCTGCAGGTCTTTGAGACACAGTGCGACCTGCAGGGGTTCGATGAGGAGAACTGAGTGACCCTCCTCCTCAGCAAGTTGTCCGGTAGAGCTCTAGACGATCTAGTGTCGTGGTTTTAGCGGCTATGGCACAGCCCCGATACCGGCTCCCTGGATCTATTTTTAGACACTTTTATTTACTCAGACCAGTTACTGAGAAAAAATAGTTTTCCACCTTATTTTTGTTCAGGAAAACATGCGTTAAGACTCTTCTATTGTTCTATTCAAATTCCAAAAGGGGGATTGTCCCTGGAACAGTATAAAACTGTGTCTTTGCTTGTAATAAACTATTCCTTTTTGCTTTGATCCCAAAATCCATCTTTCCTGATTCTTGGGGTAATTATTTATTTAAGGTTTGGTGGTCCCAATTTGAAGGAATCAGTGTCTGGCGGATATACCCAAGAGCGTTAAAAGGGAGATCCGTCACACATACATATACATTGCTAAAGATGTATTTGAATTTATATATGTATGTATATATATATATATATATATATGTGTGTGTGTACATATGTATTTATGTGTATATATGTATTTACAGACCTATATACACATATAAAAACATTAATATATATGTACACACATATAGACATACAGTATATATATACAGTATATATAAAGTCGTATGCAAAAGTTTAGGCACCCCTGACAATTTACATGATTTTCATTTATAAATAATTGGGTGTTTGGATCAGCAATTTCATTTTGATCTATCAAATAACTGAAGGACACAGTAATATTTCAGTAGTGAAATGAGGTTTAATGGATTAACAGAAAATATGCAATATGCATCAAAACGAAATTAGACAGGTGCATAAATTTGGGCACTCTTGTCATTTTGTTGATATGAATACCTGTAACTACCTAACACTGATTAATTGGAACATACAATTGGTTTAGTGAGCCCATTAAGCCTTGAACTTCATAGAAAGGTGCATCCAATCATGAGAAAGGGTATTTAAGGTGGCCAATTGCAAGTTGTTGTTCTCTTTGACTTTCCTCTGAAGAGTGGCAACATGGGGGCCTCAAAACAACTCTTAAATGACCTGAAAACAAAGATTGTTCAACATTATGGTTTAGGGGAAGGCTACAAAGAGCTATCACAGAGATTTAAGCTGTCAGTGTCCACTGTGAGAAAAATAGTGAGGAAATGGAAGACCACAGGCACAGTTCTTGTTAAGGCCAGAAGTAAAATATCGGAGAGGCAAAGGATGGTGAGAACGGTCAAAACCAGCCCACAGACCACCTCCAAAGACCTACAACATCATCTTGCTGCAGATGCTGTCACTATTTATCATTCAACAATTCAGCGTATTGGATAGTGATGGTAGAGTTATGTGGAAGAAGCCTTTTCTGCACACACGCCACAGAGTTGCTTGAGGTATGCAAACGCACATTTGGACAAGCCAGCTTCATTTTGGAAGAAGTTGCTGTGGACTGATGAAACAAAGATTGAGTTATTTGGTCATAACAAGGGGCGTTATGCATGGCGGCAAAAGAACACAGCGTTCCAAGACAAACACTTGCTAGCCACGGTAAAATTTGGTGGATGTTCCATCATGCTGTGGGGCTGTGTGGCCAGTGCCGGTACTGGGAATCTTGTTAAAGTTGAGGGTCGCATGGATTCCACTCAACAGATACTTGAGAATAATGTTGAGGAATCAGTCACAAAGTTGAAGTTACGTCGGAGCTGGATATTTCAACGACTGAAAACACTGCTCAAAATCTACTCTGGCATTTATGCAGCGGAACAAGTACAATGTCCTGGAATGGCAGTCCCAGTCCCCAGATCTGAATATCATTGAAAATCTGTTGGGTGATTTGAAGCGGGCTGTCCATGCTCAGCAACCATCAAACCTAACTGAACTGAATATGTTTTACAAGGAGGAATGGTCCAAAATACCTTCATCCAGAATCCAGACACTCATTACAGGCTATAGGAAGCACCTAGAGGCTGTTATTTCTGCTAAAGGAGGCTCTACTAAATATTATTGTGATATTTCTGTTGGGGTGCCCAAATCTATGCACCTGTCTAATTTCGTTTTGATGCATATTGCACATTTTCTGTTAATCCAATCAACCTCATTTTACTACTGAAATATTACTGTGTCCTTCAGTTATTTGATAGATGAAATTGCTGATCCAAACACCCAATTATTTGTAAATGAAAATCATGGAAATTGTCAGGGGTGCCTAAACTTTTGCATACGACTGTATATATAAGTGCAGTGGAGCCTTTTCCCATTAAGTAGATTAAAACATGTAAAATAATATTTATGATATATATATATATATATATATATATATATGTACAGTAGGTATAAATATATATTTGTTTAAAAAAACATCATATATGTAGAAATATTTAATTATTTGTCAGGGTTTTTTCCCTGTTTTGTTTGCCATGTGCTGCTGGCAGCCATTTTACTCACCTGTCTTGCTGACTATGGTGCATTGTGGGAAATGCTGCTCATTTCCTGCACTTCCTTTTATGGCCAGACTGGTGTGCATCATCCGTGTGAGACAGGATGCAGTCTCAGAATTGTGATGTCATCACTTATTATTTAAAGGGCCTCTGTTCAGTATGCTTTGCCTTTGCGTTGTCTCAGACATGTTTGTGAGAGCTCCTGTGTATTACCTGGCTGTCTGACGTCCTTCCTGGTTCCTGATCCCTGGCTTGTTCCTGACTCTGCTGTTTCCTTGTTCCTGATTCCAGCTTGTGTGACTATTCACTTTGGCGTCTGACTCCCAGCTCTGGTTTTGACTCCTGGCTTGTTATTTGACTTGTGGACTTTTTATTATTTTTTTGTTATTAAAAAAAAAGGTGTGATTATTTTTGCACTTCTCGTCTCAGTCTGATTCCTGGCACCCTGACATTATTATTATCATCAGGTATTTGTAGATTGTCGAAAGAACAAAAGAGCAGAGCTATATCCAATTTAAATAAAACGTAGCATTTATTGTTTCCAAGTGAAGAAATATTAAAAATCCATAATCCACAGCATTGATAAAAACAGTAGGTCAGAACAAACAGCTGTGTAGATTTACGCGTTTCAGCTAAAAAGTCGTAATCATAGCTAATCTAAAGAGTGAAAACCACACTACTTATATCCTTACCTAAACAGCCATTGGTTAAAAACAAAGGTTACACAGCTGAGTGATGATTTCTAATTAAGACCGAAGGAAAATCCCTCGCAACCAAATAATGGATATTGCACATATAAAATATTACTGCTTGTACTTATCTGATGTTTACACTTCACTAATATCTATAACCTAAACAGTACCTACTTAAGTACATAAATTAATTAATCTTATAAGTAACTAACCTTAGAAAAAATAGCATATAGTGATCTTAGCTTATTATATTATAATGTTTCCACAGGGAGATATATACTCAACTCAATTGCTGTGAAATAACTAATTACAAAAGGGGGCTACAAAGAGCCCTAATGTATATAAAATTCATACATACAGAGGGTGGCTTTAGTTATTAAATATAGTTGTCATTGAAAAAATATATAAGTATATACACATAGGGGATACATACTAACAGGTATCAAACCCAGATCTCCAGCACCACAAGCAATGGTGCTAACCATTGTGCTAGGGAGAATACAAAAAATAGCATTTAGCAGATAATGATAGCATTAAATACCTTCTAGCATGAAAATGCACCTATATGATATAATGAATATAGAGCAAAATAAAATTATAACACCCTGGGTATCTAGAGTAATGCTACCTCTATGTATCAAACCACAAACACAGACCTAAACTGTATATATTTAAAAAAAAAATAGTTTTTAATTCTGCCAATGGTTAATCTAATCATATTCTGAATTGAACCCTAGTGGGACACGGGTGTTAAGTCTAAAAATCCAATACATTTTGTTTTTACTCAGTATCTTATTCTTGTCACCCCCCCCCCCCCCTTTTAGGGAGTACAGTTTTGTCTATGGCCTGCCATCTGAAGGAGTCTAAGCGCTATTTATGGCAAAGGGCAAAGTGTTGGACAAGTGGGGTCATGGATTTCCCAATTGAAATAGTGGAAAAATGCTCTCTAATCCTGGACCCCACATCACGTGTCGTTTGTCCAACATATTGCCGATTACACAGAATGCAGGTAATAACATAAGTAACAAAGGTGGAATTACAATTGAGACAATGTCTAATGTCAAAAGATTCTTGTGTTACTTTTGATTTAAATGACTTTGAAAAAAATGGCATAATCACAAGGTCTGCATTTATTCCTTCCACATTTAAACATACCCAAATGGGTTAACCACAAGCTCTTATTTTCCTGAAGGGGGGGGACAAATCTGATGGAGAAACTATATTGCCAATGGTCTTACCACAGCATCTAATGCCCTTGTCTACACAATCAACTAATTTATCATCAGCGATAAGGAGTTTGAAATGTTTCTTTACTATTCCACACACCTGCCTATATTGGGCACTATGACCTGTAACAAAAGTCACACCTTTGAAATAATTCTTTTTAGAGTTACCCTCAGTGGCATCCTGTAAGAGATGATCATGCTCAATTTCATCTACCTTAATGCGGGCTCGATTAATAACTCTATTTGGGTAGCCTCTTTGTTTAAGACGTAGGCTAAGTTCATCTGTTCTCTTGTGATACATATTTTTGTTACTGCAATTCCTTTTTAAACAAACATATTGCCCTTTGGCAACTGCATAGGGCACAAAGTTATGATGGCAAGATTTAGCAGTGTTACCCACTATCAGCTTTCTGAATACATCCGTGGTAACAGTGCCATCCCTTCCTGCCATAAGGGTCACGTCAAGATAATTAATTGATTCCTTTTGGAGATCAAAAGTGAACTTAAGATTCAACAATTTAAACTAACAGATTCCACCCCTGCTGGCTAGAACTGATACCTGGTGAGGGGGGGTGAGTAAAAAAGGGGAGGGGTGGGGAGGGGGAGTCAAGGGTGGGTGGGGTATGCAGGGTAAGGATAAAAGGATTGCCAGGTATGTTCAGGGTGGACTTCAGATTATTTGGTTTGTAAGTTAAAGTCCTGCTAATGTTCAAAGGAAAAAAAAAGAATTATAAATAATGATACTTATGCTTCGTAGATAAGGTGTGTAGAGTCCAATCAAGACTTCTGATGACTGGAACTGTAGTTAGTGGTCATGGTTGCATGGGAAAACTGGACAGTGAACCCACCAGAGGTAGGTCATTCAACTTCTTGTGCTGAGGGTAAGGATGTTTTTTGATCCAACTGATGGGGTCTCAGTTGGGGCCAGTTGTTGTCATGATGGGACTTCAGCCCGAAGAGATGTGGGTGAGTCTTTGTTGGAAGAGGTGGAAGCCGTCTTTGTGGGAAGTAGATCCCATTTGGTGAGTAGATCTCTAGCTCGGTCAGGTGCTGAGGCAATAAACTGGAGATCATTCTTTGAAATAAACAGCCTGACTGGGAACCACAGCGATACTTAATTCCTTTATTCCTTAGGATTCTGGTGCATTCTTGATAGGCTTTCCAAAGTTTAAGTGTGTAAGGGGAAAGATCTGAGAAGACTTGCATGGAATCAAATTTGTTGGAGCGGAGAGCTCCCAATTTAATAGCTCTCAAGAGCCTTTCTCAAAATATGAAGAAATGGAGTCTGGCTACAATGTCTCTTGGTTTATCTTCTGAAAGAGATCTTGGTCTACTTGCCCAATGGACTCTGTCTATAAAGGGACTCTTTTAAGGGGCCCAGTGCAGAGGTGAAGAGGTCCAGGAGATAAGTTTGTAGATCTTTCTGTAAAACTGTTTCTGGGACGCCTCTTAATCTAATGTTGCGTCTGGAGCGGTCCTCCAGGTCGGTGAGTTTTGTTTCCAGTGATGAAATCTGATCAGACAAGGATTTGGAGTAAAAGAGCAGGTTGGAGTGATCCACTGTGAGATCTTCTTGTTTATGCTCTAGTATGTCTGTGTGTTCTCCTATGGAGGCAATGTCCCTTTTTAGATTGGAACAAGATTTATCGAAACGTTTGCAGAGAGAGTCATGATGGGTGGCTAAGACTGCTTAAATAGTATCTACAAGGTTATTATTTGCACCTGTCAGTTCCATGATGTTAGAAGAGATATCAGAGCCAAGTTGTAGGTGTTCTTGGTCTGTTTCTGGAGAGCAGTCTGAAAGTTCGTCTTCAGATCTACCTCCTATAGAGGGTTGAGTGTGTTGGAAATGGTCCCTCATTGTCCTTCTAGGAGTGTGGCTACCTTTCATTTTTTTCTTAAGAGCTTGAACCATTGTATTAGAGATGAGCCCGATTAGGTGGGCTGGATCCTAGAACTGTGAATAATAGATATTGACATTTTTGAGGATAAATAAATGTCTTTTTCTATTATGTACTTGATACTCAGTGTTTTGGTTGTGAACCATGGAAATCAGCCTTTGTTTTTATGTGACAATTATATCATATTGACAGAGAAGTTCTCAAGTTAATTGCACTTGTAATTGGTGTTGTGTAGCTTGAGTGACAAATAGCCCTATTGTTTCTGATAGCAGGTTAACGTGTATTCACTGAAGTTAGCCTTTCTGAATCAGGGATTAACTATCTGATCAGGTAGGTTATGCAGCAAAAATGTTAGGCCTGTTGTATGAGAGGCTATAGGCTGGTTGTCTCTAAATAAATGACAAATATTCCGCTACAATAGCGGGTTAGTTGGTTATTGGTGGGAGGTTTTACCGATATGAGGCCTGTGCAGTTAGTCGACGGTGTGAGGCCTAGTATGGTTTGGTCGGCCATGTGGGTCGAAAATTTTGCTCACAGGCTCCGGTTAGGGAATTACTGAGGCTAAGTGTAGGGGCGTAGTTCGCCTGGATGTAGCTGGGAGACATTGGCCTCTAAACTCTGCTTAGGGTAATAGAAGGCGAGGGAGCCAGTGTGTTTATGTGCCGGTTATTTTATAGAAGTTGTGAGGAGAGATCACATCTTACCGTGATTATGAAGCTGTGTGAAGAGTTTCACCGGTGAGTTCCCTCTCCTGGCGTGTGCTGGGCCCGGATCCCATGCGATTTTGTTAGAGCAGGCGCTAGGCCTGGAGTGATGTCTTTTTAAGCTGTATAGAAGTTGTCGGCGTGGCAGAGATTTTGTTTGCATGGAATCACCTGCAGATAAGAGGATGGTTTCAGGGCTCTAAATTCGCCTCCTTGTGTGTGCTGGAGTCGGCACCGAGGCCAAACCAGGTCCTCCGTTCCCTCTGAGCTTCTCTACGCACCGGGCAGTAAACACAAGCAGATAGAGTTTTGCATGCCCCAAGATGTCAGCAGGATTGTATTTATAGCGTAGAGGCAATATCAGTCTGAAAAAGGCAGGTTTGCAGACTTTTAACTGTGATTAAAAGGCAATTTTAGATGCGCAGCTCTGCAGTGCTGCGACTGTTCCCTTTACAGGCTAGGTCTGCCCCCGAGGTTATTGGTTTTTAACAGTTACATTATTCAATTCTCTGTAGTCTTTATAGGGTCTGAGACCAACATCTTTGTTCTTTAAAAAAATATAGGTGCTTAAGCTGGGGAAGTGTTTGGTCGAATAAACACCTTTGCTAGGTTTTCGTGCAGATAGACCTTAACAACTTTTATTTCTGGTTCTAAAAGAGCATACATCCGTCCAAAAGATATTGCAGCTCCAGAAAACATTTTTATTGGATAGTTAAGTGATCAATGAGTGGAAGCTTATTTGCATTCTTCTTGTCAGAGACAGCTGCAAACTTTTTGTAAGCTTCCTTCTCAGTACTAAGATCTGTAGAGTTCTTGGCTATTAACGGCTACAGTTGTATGTAATATCGTAGAATGTGGACAATTCAGAAAATAGTACTGGAAAAAGATGGAAAAGATAGTTTCTTGGTTTTCCAATCAGTCTGGGGATTATGTTTTGATAATCAATAGATTCCTAAAATCTCTGAGAACTGAGTGAAAAAAATTAGATGAAATGTTATAGCCTCATGATATGCCGGACAAAGAAGCATCTCAAGTGGTTTAGTTTCATGAATAACTAAACCAGAATGAAGCAATGATCCATCCACTGTTTCCATTGCAATGGGTGATGATGTACGTACAAGCTGAATTTTTATTTTCTTCTGAAAATGCAACGTCCATAAAGTTACCAACAGCTCTGGAATCTATCATGATTGAGGTGGAGATATTGCACTCACCATCATAAAGATAAATTAGCAACACCAAATGGGGATAGAGAGTTTAAAGGTATAGTGTAGCGTATTCTTGGCATACTTGCAGAAATGCGTGAGTTTTCATTTCTACTGACTCTTGAGAAGTTTTTACTAAAAAAAATAAAGCAAAGTGTAAATGTTGCTCTTCCTTTACTGTCTGAGATGGTCTGTAGTGGGACGTTTGCAAGATCAGAATCTACCCCATTAATGATATAATCATATCTATTACACGGAACACTCTGCCTGAAAATTCTGTTTCTTTTTTATACAGATAAGAAGTCTGCAAATAACAAAAATCTAGTGCTTGACCTAGTGACACCCATTTACTTACTATCTGTCTCTCACCTGGATTACTAAACACCCAAGTAGAGATGTTTGCACCAGTGCTCATGATATACTCCACATCTAAACTGGCTTCCAATCCAGCCCGGCCTCCACCTTGTTGTCCAATTACTTCATCAACTTGTGTCCGATGCAAGAAGCTTCCTCCAAAAAGCTGCATAAACTCATTGAGATCAGCCTGGTGGAAATACTGCTCCAGGAACTGTCAAGGGAAGAAAGTCAGATTAATTACTGCAGTAGATTAGAACAAGGAACATAAGGTTACTGACAGGTAGAGCAGATATTGTGGGTGTCAACAGATAGGGAGGGTGACAGTACTACACAAGGAATGAGGGTAAAGGACACTACTGATCTAGTAGAGAGGGTGAAAGTACTACACCAGGAGAGAGGGTGAGTAACACTATTGCTCTAGTAGAGAGGGTGACAGCACCTGTTTATAAAACAATGGGAGCTGCCATGTTGTAACTTAGGTTACTTGAGGACAGTTATAAATAGGTCACTAGAGTGTGCAGCCAATGGCTGTGAGGAATATAACAGTTTTCCGCACTTCCATTTCTAACAGGAACTGAAAAGCTCGCAATTTCAGAATGGAATTACAGGAAAAGGGGACAAAATAAATACTACAAGTATTTTGCAATTTATGTATGTGTATGTATATATATATATATATATATATATATATATATATATATATATATATATATTTGATTTATCATTTTATATTACCATCTCAAATGTCCCTTTAGCTACTCCTTAGACTGCACAATTCTGGGATTTATTGCTTCCTGAACCAGCCTAAGAAAATGCTATTTAACCCCTTAGTGACCAGACCACTTTTCAATTTGTTGACTGTCTGGGACCAAGGCCATTTTTGCATTTCTGCTGTGTTTGTGTTTAGCTGTAATTTTCCTCTTACTCATTTACTGTACCCACACATATTATATACTGTTTATATACTCATTACTGTACCCACACATATTATATACCGTTTTTCTCGCCATTAAATGGACTTTCTTAAGATACCATTATTTTCATAAAATCTTGTAATTTACTATAAGTTGTTTTATTTATAAAATATAAGTAAATAATGGAAAAAAACACACTTTTTCTAACTTTGACCCTCAAAAACTACCAAAAAAACACCCATGCTAAATAGTTTCTAAATTTTGTCCTGAGTTTAGAAATACCCAATGTTTACATGTTCTTTGTTTTTTAGTTATAGGGCAATAAGTACAAGTAGCACTTTGCTATTTCCAAACCATTTTTTTCAAAATTAGCGCTAGTTACATTGGAACCCTGATATCTGTCAGGAATACCTGAATATCCCTTCACATGTATATATATTATTTAAAAGAAGACAACCTAAGGTATTAAACATGGGGGTATTTTGACTCTTTTCATGCAACCATTTTACCACCAATCTAGGCCAAAGTTTGAAGGGAAAAAAAAAGTGGTGATTTTTTTTTTACAAAATAGCAATTTAAGAATATATTTACTGAGAACGTTAAGGGTTACTGCCAAATAACACCCCAATATGTCTTCAGCAGCATCTCCTGAGTACAGTGATACCACCCATGTATGTAGGTGTGTCGGGTTCTCTGGGGGCTAAAAGGCCTTAGTTTTAGGGGGCGCATTCCAGTTTTCTAACTTGAAATTTTCACATCTGTCATCATGCACCCATGTCCTATTTGAGACACTTCTGAAGCCGGCCGATGTAATTTACCCCATCAAACCATATATTTTTGAAAAGTAGATACCCTAGGGTATTTAAAATGCTGGTATTTTAACACTTTCCATGCACTAATTCAACCACCAGTCTTTGTCAAATTTTTGGGTAGTCATTTTTTGTGTTATTTTTCACACACATTGTACTTTAGACATGGATTCTCAGCTCCTGTTATGTGTTACTGTGAAAGAAGACCCCAATATGTGTTCACCAACATCTCCTGAGTACAATGATGCCACCTATGCATAGGTTTCTTGGCTTGTTTGGGGGGTGCAATGCCAAATGTCTGATATGCATTTGTGATTTGTTTTTCACATTTAACATATTTTCTTTGCCTATACTTTTTACATACCCCAATTTATTTGTTTTCCATGAATGTGCATATATTTGAAAAGTTGACACCCCAAGGTATTGTATATGGAGTGCTTTGATGCCACCGTTTTAGCCAAAAAGTGTATGGTGGTAAGTTTTTAGTTTTCATTTTTACACACACATTGCTTTTTGACTATGATTTAGAAGAGACTGTTGTAAGTTATTGCAAAAAAACATTCCAGGTTGTTTTCTGCAAGACCTCCTGAGTACACCCATGTCCCCCATGCATAGGTTTGCCAGGATTTTGGGAAGGTAATGCTACAATTTTATGACTTGTGATTTTAGTTATTAAAAGTGTGAGTATTTCTTCTGATAGGCCTATCTTTAGTTTGTAGCCTATCGCATACCCCAGTTTTATTTATTGCCATGAAAGTGTATATTTGTGAAATGTTGACACCCCAAGGAATTGTATATGGTGTACTTTGATGCCTTTGAAGCAACCGTTTTAGCCAAAAAAATTGGAGAAAGTGTATGGTGGTAATTTTTCAAATTTCATTTTTATACACACATTACTTTTTTACTATGATTTAGGAGAGACTGTTGTAAGTTATTGCAAAAATACACTCCAGGTTGTTTTCTGCAAGGCACCCTGAGAACACCTACGTCCCCCATGCATAGTTTTGACAGGGGTTTTGGTAAAAAAAAAAAAAACAGCCCTAATTTCAGAAAAAAATAGTAGTGAAATGTAAAAATCTGGCACAGTAAAAGTAAAAAACCAACCAAAAAAAACATCTAACAGTAAACATAACCAAAAAAAAATAACAGCAAATGTATTTGTTTTTTAAAAATGGACCATTGTATGGTACTGCTTGAAGCAGTCCCCAATGCAGAGTCCAGGCTGTTCAGTGCAATCAGGACAGTAATATATAGTGTCCCTTCTCAGCCCCCCTCTTGGTACAGAATCTGCATTTTTTGTGTGGTTTCTGCTTTCCGTATGTGTGTGTGTTTGTGTCTGTGTGTGTATGTGTATGCATGTATGTATGTATGTATGTATATATGTGTGTATGTCTATGTGTGTGTGTCTGTGTGTATGTATGTATATGTATGTATGTGTGTGTGTATGTATATATGTATGTGTGTGTATGTGTATGTATATGTGTGTGTGTGTGTCTGTGTGTGTATGTATTTTTGTGTGTGTATGTGTATGTATGTGTGTGTATGTATGTATGTGTGCGTATGTATATGTGTGTGTGTGTCTGTGTGTGTATGTATTTTTGTGTGTGCGTGTGTCTGTGTGTATGTATGTATGTGTGTGTATGTATATATGTGTGTGTATGTATGTGTATGTATGTATATGTGTGTGTGTGTGTATGTGTATGTATGTATTTGTGTGTGTATGTATGTATTTGTATGTGTGTGTGTATGTGTGTGTGTGTGTGTGTGTATGTATGTATTTGTGTGTGTATGTATGTATTTGTATGTGTGTGTGTGTGTGTGTGTGTGTGTATGTATGTATGTGTATGTGTGTGTATATGTGTGTATGTATGTATTTGTGTGTGTATGTATGTATTTGTATGTGTGTGTGTGTGTGTGTGTGTATGTATGTATGTGTATGTGTGTGTATATGTGTGTATGTATGTATTTGTGTGTGTATGTATGTATTTGTATGTGTGTAAGTATGTGTGTAAGTATGTGTGTGTGTGTGTATGTATGTGTGTGTAAGTATGTATGTGTGTGTAAGTATGTGTGTATGTGTATGTACAGGTGAAACTCGAAAAATTAGAATATTGTGCAAAAGTTAATTTATTTCAATTCAAAAATTTAAAATTTAAGATGGCCCTTACGAATTTAGTAACCATATATATATATACTTTTGTATATTGTTGGAAATATATTCATTAACAGCCTATTGAGTGTTGAATAATTAACCATTGCTATTTCTAACATGATTACACCTTAGCTCTTAATAAAAGGTTCTATAATCTATTAGTAAAGGTTTTCTCTGCTCATTGCATAGAGCTCTAACCTGCAGATCAGTTTTCAAGATTACTAGATCATTGCATTGTATAAATTTATAAATTGTATTTTGTATTAAACAAGCGACTGAATTGAAGTTCTATAGCCATAGTTGGAATATTTTCATGCTAAATGCTGCATTTAGATGCAACAAGTAATTTACTAGTAAGAGGTTAATATGTAAGGGAGGGGTTGTAACCTCCCATTAACATTGACCAATCACTGTGTTAAGCAATCCCTTTAAATATGTTCACCTCTTAAGTGATTGCAGGTTTATGATTACGGCATTGCCGAAACTAGTCAACCACCTGCATTCCTTTTACCTGTTTGCTGTGATGTGAAGTATTGTTTTATACAAGAAGAATAAAGAATTGGTTTTTATGCACACAAGGAACCGACTGCTGCCTCATCTTTTGCTATCTATTTAATTTATTTCACTAATGCAACTTAAAAGGTGAAACTAATATATGAGATAGACTCATTACATGCAAAGCAAGATAGTTCAAGCCGTGATTTGTCATAATTGTGATGATTATGGCTTACAGCTCATGAAAACCCCAAATCCACAATCTCAGAAAATCAGAATATTGTGAAAAGGTGCAATATTCTAGGCTCAGTGTCCCACTCTAATCAGCTAATTAAGCCATAACACCTGCAAAGGGTTCCTGAGCC
>NC_069501.1:1291920464-1292035464 GCF_027579735.1 Bombina bombina
TATGGCTGCAATCAATGACAAACATAGGAGAGAGAGATTTGAACAGCTATTTAAAGGCACAGCACAGAATGAGAGCAAACCAGATTTGGGAACTTTATATGCTAATAAGGAAAAGACACACATTAAAGAACTTTGGTGGGATATCGAATTCCTGGAACAATATCTGGAAGAAAAAAGAATTCCCAGGGGTTTAAGAATGAAAAAATGCCCAGCATTCCACAAAGATTTTCCAGAATTCATGCTAACATGGAATCAATCTCTAACCGATTGCTCCTTGATACTAATGGAGAAATTAGTTAAATTCAAAAAGGAACAAAGAGAAAGCATACTAATTGAGCTTGAAGGTATGGATAAACAACTAGAGTCATTTAAAGGAGATGAGAAATTGGCACCTTATCAAAAACTTGATGACACATTGGAAAAGTTGAGTTTGGAATTGTCTGATCACAAATATAAAAAATATGAGAGAGACTCCAGGGATTATGAACTGGGTATTGTGTATAGTTGGAACATTGAAAGAAAGATACAAAGGAATAAAAATAACAAGCACAAGAACACCAATAAAAATAAAGAGAAGCATCAAAGGAAAGTTACTTTTTCAAGCTTCGAAAGTACAGCCGGTTTGAGTGAAACAAATGCAAGCTCTGTTTCAACACCAGCAACGCCTGGCACAGAAATACCTACTACTTCCACACCAATCAGGACGACGGTGGATTCAGATTTGGGATTAGGAGCCAAGCAAAAAAACGGGGTGAATCCTGTGGTAAGCTTAAAAGAAAAACACAAAGAAACATCAGAGGAAAATCTAGTACAGGGACAAATGATACCAAAGTACCCAAGTCGACGAACCCAGTGGAAGAAGAAAAACAACAAAAACGACAAATAATAAATCTTTCATCAATTGTATTGGATGATAATGCAGTTTCAGTTCTTTCTAAGGGACTGGGCTTCTCACCTACAAGGGACTTTAATCTTTTTTAAACGATACTTCACATTAACAAATTTGTCCATTAACAAATTTGTCCGAAAAATAACTCTAACTAAACATTTCAAAAATTTGGATTCAGCTGATCAGCTCTGTGGCACACAGAGGGACACAATAGTTCTGAATGATACTTGCAACTTCAGAGATGTATGTGACATTGTGTCTCTGTGTGAGCTACAGAATACTGATATTGATACAGGTGGCTGTATAAAACCACGAATGATTAAAGAGTCCAAACCCAGTACTTTTTATCCAGTAAATGCTAGAAATTAGGTTATTGAGCTTTTCCATTCAATTCTAGAACAGGATCTCATCTCATTATCAGATAAAGTCACTAATAATGAAAAGTCAGGTAACCATACCTTTAATAATCTAAGTAATAAAGAGACACAGGCATTGATGAGATTGAAAAATAATCATGATATAGTGATTGTTGACTCTGATAAAGGGGGTTCTATTGTGGTCTTAAACAACACTGATTGCCTCAAGGAAGCATATAGGCAATTAGGTGACACAGGCACATATAAAAGGCTGACATACAATCCAACTAATAAATTCCAGAAGGAGTTGAAACATTTATTAGATTTGGGGATGGAAAACTCAATACTCACAGTGAAAACATGTGAATATATTTTTGTTGAGAACCGAAGAGTTCCCATATTTAAATATCTACCAAAGATACATAAGTCCCTGGTTGACCCCCCGGGGAGACCAATCATTTCTGTGATTGGCTCCCTGGGGGAGAAACTAGGTCAATGGGTTGATGCACAATTACAACCAATCGTGCAATCATTACGAGGGTTTCTCAGAGACACCAAACATTTGATTAGGTTAGTTCAAGAATTCCAATGGAATGAGGGGTATCTATTTGTTACTATAGATGTAACCTCGCTTTATTCTTGCATTAATCACACCTTAGGAATTAATGCTACAAAAAGGATGTTGGAAAGGTATTCAGGTTATAATGCTGAACTAATTGAGTATATTTTACTGGCTATTACGTTTTTGCTGAACAGAAATTTCTTCATGTTTAATGGAGAGTTTTTTGTTCAACTTAGGGGAACAGCGATGGGGGCGAAATTCGCCCCCTCGTATGCAAACCTTTATCTGGCGAATTTTTAGGTATTTAAGATTTTCAATGAGAGTAATGTTTTCCAAAGGAATATTAAAATGTACACAAGGTACATAGATGATATTCTTTTGGTGTGGGATGGCACTGAGGGAGAATTAAACAATTTTATTGATTATCTCAATTTTAATGAAGGAAATCTAAAGTTCACCTTCAGTGCCTCCGACACCAACATACCTTACCTTGATTTATTATTAAGCAGTGATGGACATACGATACTAACAGAGGTCTATAGGAAGGAAATAAGTGGTAACACTATCCTTAGAGCTGATCCTCACATCCTAACCACTTAAAAAAGGGAATACCGAAAGGCCAGTACATTAGACTCAGGCGTAATTGTACAAATATAAATGACTATTGGAAACATGCTAATGATTTAACTGAGCGTCTAGTCGATAGGGGTTACAATCCAGAGGTCTTAAATGAATGGTCCTTATTGGTATCAAGTTTTGATCTACTTAAAGAACGTAGTAATACAAATAGAGCCTAAACGAAACAAAGGTATTAATTTTGTCACAAAATACAGTAGACAATTTAATGAAATCTGTAACATAATCAAAATGAGATTGCCACTTGTAGAGAGAGATACTGACCTAAGGTTGGTCTCTGGCAATTGTAATTTTATTGCTAGTAGATCAGACACTATAGGTGACAAAATGAGATTGCCACTCGTAGAGAGAGATACTGACCTAAGGTTGGTCTCTGGCAATTGTAATTTTATTGCTAGTAGATCAGACACTATAGGTGACAAAATGAGATTGCCACTCGTAGAGAGAGATACTGACCTAAGGTTGGTCTCTGGCAATTGTAATTTTATTGCTAGTAGATCAGACACTATAGGTGACAAAATGAGATTGCCACTCGTAGAGAGAGATACTGACCTAAGGTTGGTCTCTGGCAATTGTAATTTTATTGCTAGTAGATCAGACACTATAGGTGACAAAATGAGATTGCCACTCGTAGAGAGAGATACTGACCTAAGGTTGGTCTCTGGCAATTGTAATTTTATTGCTAGTAGATCAGACACTATAGGTGACAAAATGAGATTGCCACTCGTAGAGAGAGATACTGACCTAAGGTTGGTCTCTGGCAATTGTAATTTTATTGCTAGTAGATCAGACACTATAGGTGACAAAATGAGATTGCCACTCGTAGAGAGAGATACTGACCTACGGTTGGTCTCTGGCAATTGTAATTTTATTGCTAGTAGATCAGACACTATAGGTGACAAAATGAGATTGCCACTCGTAGAGAGAGATACTGACCTAAGGTTGGTCTCTGGCAATTGTAATTTTATTGCTAGTAGATCAGACACTATAGGTGACAAAATTAGAAAACATTTTGGATCTAAAATTAAAACAAGGGAGAACAAAACCAGTAGTTGGCTTCCTACAAATATTGGTTTCCACAAATGTGGGGTAAAACTTTATAAGTGTTGTGACTATGCTCTAGTAGGAACTAGCTTTAAATCCACGCAGACAGGATTGTCTTACAAAATAAGAGAACCTATCAACTGTAACTCAGTTTATGTAGTCTATCTCATTACCTGCACATTTTGCAATTTTCAGTATGTTGGCCTCACTTCTAGGAATCTCAAAGATCGAATAAGGGAGCACTTATTATCTTTAGAAGCAGAGACCCTAAGACCCCAGTTGCTAAACATTTTTTTGAACATTCCAACAGATTAAGGCACTTTCTTTACCAAGGGATTGAACAAGTTACACTGGGAGCTAGAGGAGGTGATAGATATCAGGCTCTTGTTAAAAGAGAAATATTTTGGATATACACTTTGAAAACAGGACACCCATTAGGGATCAATAAGATTAGTGATGTTAAACTTTTCATTGATAGATGAAGATAAATATAAATCTTTTAATAGTACCATTGTTAGTCAGCTCCCCAAGGAATAATTATAATGAATGAATAGCATAAATTAAAATAAATTAGTCATTAAAATCTAAAAATCAATTGGAAAAGTTGATTTATATTTTTTTATGCCCTTTAAAAATTGATCTAAAAATTGATATGGTTAGGCATAGAGCTCTGTCAAATTTCAATATTTAATTCCTTAGTAAAGTAACAACGTTGACACTATGTTAGCATGTATTTTATTTTATTTTATTGTGTCAATTCCTAGCTGATCTGTATAATGTGGCTTTTGTTAAGTACAGCGGTTAATGAAATTATACATGAATATATTTCCATGACAGTCTTTGTTAAAATGTGCATTTATCTTGTGTACCTTTAATATGGAAAGGCTGTTTACTATAAAAAGCTGTTTCTATTCAGGAATAACTAAGTTGCAATAGTTGCGATACATATTATTGTCCACGTACAGGTTTTAGTATATTTAGTTCCCATTTTAAGTTTTCTTTTCGCATTTTAATTTAATTTCCATTTTACATTTTGTATTTTTTGCATTTTATAATTATGCTGTTACATCATGGGAGTCTTTGTTAAGTTCATTTGCAACTATGTTGGGAATACTGATAAACATGAAACGGTTAAAGTGCAGGTGTACCCTGCTTTTCTTTGCTTGAATGCGATTGGACTTTTCAAATTTTCCCCGGTGTTTTAACAGCTGATTGTAGCGTTCTCCAATTGCTCTGATGAACTGCCAGTAAGGCAGGAAACGCGTCAGCGGTGGAGTCTCAAGGTGTGCTGTGCCAGGTCTGTTTTAATGAATCCAATAAAGTGATATTTTAACTCTCATCATCTCTCTCTCTCATAATCCTGAGTATACTGAACTGTGACATTTGCATGGTATTGGTTATATATATATATATATATATATATATATATATATACATACATACACAAAACACAGAAGGGGACTGCACTCTCAGACTGAACCAGGTACACATCCTATGACCCTGCAACATGCTCAGCCCTTGGTGCTCAATGGCACTCACTGGAAGCTGTGCTGTCCCCAGAGTCACAAGCAGTTAACCCCTTCACTTGTTCCCAGTTTGTTGGATTGACAGCTTACATTGTTTGACTAGTTTAGGGACCCAGGTTTTGTAAGGGACCTTGACATGGTACCTGGGCTTGTCCCATTTGGCCAAATGCAGTAACTAACTCTTCCATTTTTGCTTTTAATTTTAGCTGAGAGCTTGTGAGTGTTGGACTTTCCCTGTGTGTTGTATTAATTTGTTTTGTAATTTTCCCTATGGTTCTTGCACCCAGACCGGTCTGGGGTTAACTGCTTGTGACTCTGGGGACAGCACAGCTTTGTGTAAGTGCCATTGAGCACCCAGGGCTGAGCAGGTTGCAGGGTCATAGGATGTGTACCCGGTCCAGTCTGAGAGTGTAGTCCCCTTCCATGTTTTGTATATGTCTAGGGTGATTACATAAGCCTGTGCAACCTTCACTTGTTCCCAGTTTGTTTGATTGAGAGCTTGCATTGTGTGTGGCTGGTTTAGGGACCCAGGTTTTGGAAGAAACCTTGACGTGGTACCTGGGCTTGACCCATTTGGCCAGATGTGGTATCTAACCCTTCAATTATTGCTTTTAATCTTAGCTGAGAGCATGTAAGTTAGTTCTGGACTTGCTGTGTGTGTGTTATATATATATATATATATATATATATACGAGAAACAGAGGGGACGCAACTGCTGCTTGAGCTATACTTAGTATGATAAGATCAGACGCATATATGTCTGTATATATCTAAGAGAAAATTTGGTGCAGACCCTTAAAAAACATGTCATGGGGCAAGAAAGAGAGAAAGCCAAGAACGAAATCCTGGTTATTTAACGACAGGGAAAACAGCACTCTTTTAGAAAAAAAGCTCAAACTGTAATTACTTCAAAATATGCGCTTTAATCGTGGATTGGTGGCCTCTCACCCCAAGAGAACATTGTCAATCATGAAATGGTATAATTCAAAAATTCACATATACAATATAATATCAGCACACTAGAACTTATATTTTAAAACCATTTATAACCAGGTAGTTACATGCAAGGTGCATAGAAAAACCCATGAATAGCAAGGTAATTATATGCAGAATGCATAGAAAAACCTGACCGGTCAGGGGTACACACGGGCACCGTAGAAAAAACACAAGGCTGCAATATAAACGGCTGGAAGTATGGAGATCTTAATTAGCCTTCTACACCCTACTGCACACATAACCCCCGTTCAACAGACACACGGAGGTAATGGTATATCCTGGGCAGATAAGTAGTGGGATCTAAGAGGCTAATTATAGGACTCGTACATGAGTGTAAACATGATTGGCATACAACGGAGCAATAATGTACAGTACTAGTATATACATGGCAGTATATTGAGGTGGGTCACTATCCAGACTAATTACACCCTGCTGCACACAGCACCCCATTAACAGAGGTTAAGCACTGGGCAGGAAAGTAATGGGATCTAAGTAGTCTAGTAGATAGGCCCCCGAAATATGTACATGATAATATAAAAAGGAGCATGCAGATAGTAGCAGTTAGTAAGCGTTCATGCAGTCATGCAGCGGCAAAGCACAATGAGACCTGTTAAACACAGCAGAGTGTAACCAACATGCAACAGTATGGGAAAGAGGTTCCAACTTCATAGTCAAGTATCCCTCAACAGGGAAAGTCATGTACAGAGCTGCCCTCTAAGTTCTCTAGCAGCGAACCTTCCTGTTGTAGTAAAAGCAAAGTTCATGCGACCTTATTTTCATTTAACCTGATGTGGTAGCCATGCATATCCCATAGATAAGAAACTTTTGCTCCATCCGCTCCGTGCTCCTTGAATGGCTTACTCAGAGACACACCTCCATCCTCAAAACAGAATGCTACAACGCTATGTGTGCATCACGTGTTCCGGTCGGCTTAGCCAATGCCGACGCGCGTTTTACCTGCTCGTCTGATTGTCAGACCGGGCTTCGTCAGGGCGTTATGCAGCTGGGATATTTACATCCCTATTTATATCAAAAAGTTTATAGCGCCTCTGCTGGTGGGTGAAAGATAGCTTGTTACTTAGTATCTAGCATGTATGCCAGAATGAATAGTAATTACTAAATATATACATAAAGCATTTCAAAATTAACATTCACAGATGTCCAGTGTGCCTAATGCTGGCATATAAGCCTACAATGTTATTTACATAAAGAGAAAGAAAAAACAGTAAAAACAACACCTTCATATTGTCTCTGTTTTAATTCTTAGTTTATGGGAAAACAATTCCAGAGCCATATAGGTTTATAGGAAACAAGCCATGTCCAGTTTATCATTTAACCCATTAGGGAATTGGGTCTCTAGAGTCGAGATCCACCTACATTCCTTTCTTAGAAGGACTTTGTCATTATCTCCTCCTCTACCATTTGTAATACCCCTGTCTATGCCAACAAATTTTAGAGAGTCAGGATTACACTCATGAAAAGTTTCAAAATGTCTTGCAACGTTACTTTTTGGGTTCTTGTTCTTAACATCATTGCGATGTTCAGTGATGCGATCCTTTATGGCTCTTCTTGTTTTGCCCACGTAAAAACATGGGCAGCTACAGGAGAGTAAATAAATTACCCCTTCTGTGTTGCAATTTACAAAATGCTTTAATTTGTAGATTTTTCCTGCATGTGTGCCAAGTTCCTTAGTTTTACCCATATACCTACATGCCACACACTTTCCACAGGGATAGTTGCCCATTGACCTATGCTTTTTTAGCCAATCTTTTTGTTTGTGTTTTGAGACATATTGGCTCCTCACTAGTTTGTCTTGGAGGTTGGGTGCCCTTCTAGCAGTTATGTTAGGATGTTCCCCCACTTCTTGGGAAACACCTACATCACTGAGAAGTATGTGCCAATTTTTGGCAAGGATTTGCCTCAGGGCATTCCAGTGGCAATTATAATCAGCGATTAGTCTTCTTTTTGAGTTCTTATCCTTTTCCTTTGGCAAAAGTAAATTGTCTCTGTTAGCATGGGCCGCCTGGTTCAGTGCCCCTCTCACTATTCTCTTTGAATAGCCCCTATCCAGAAACCTTTTTTCCATGTCTAATGCATGCTTATTGTATCTTTCTTTTGTCGAGCAGTTTCTATGAAGTCTGAGAAACTGCCCTTTTGGTATTCCCCTCTTGAGATGGCTGGGGTGGTGACTGGATGCCAATAGGAGACTGTTTGTGGCTGTATTTTTCTGATAGTTTTCTATCATTAGCACTCCCTTTTCAATCTTCACCTTGACATGTAGGAAAGGAATCTCTTGTCTGCTATATTGCAAGGTGAGAGAGATATTGCTTTTGTTTATGTTAAGAGTATCAACAAATTATTTTAGGTTGCTCTCAGAGCCCTCCCATATCAGGAAAATGTCATCCACATATCTTAGTCATATGTGGATGTTTTCCTCGAAGAGAGGGCTCTGATAGACTTCATCCATTTCCCAGATGCCCAGGTGAAGGCAAGCATATGTTGGAGCGCATGTAGCACCCATGGCCGTGCCTTGCAATTGTTTGTAAATTTTATTGTCAAACATAAATACATTATTCATAAGCACAAAACTTATAAGCTCCACGACGAAGTCAGTGTGCTTTTGAACATTAGCGCCTCTTGTCATTAGAAAGTGTTTGCATTGCTGGATGCCAGTCTCATGCGGAATGGATGAATACAGTCCTTTCACATCGAGAAGCGCTCCCTGGGGGACCGACAGGCTGTCTATCTTCCTCAGAAAGTCTGCTGTATCAAGGACAAAAGAGGGCATAGTGTTAAGGAAGGGCCTCAGGAAGTGATCAATGTAGGTGCCTAGATTTTCAGTAAGGCTGCCAATACCTGCTATTATTGGCCGACCCAGAGGATTGCTGGGGTTTTTGTGTATCTTTGGGATACAATAGAAAACTGGCACTACAGGATGTTTGGGGTAGAGATATTTAAGCTCAGAGGCAGTTATGATGCCGTTATCCTTGGCTTTTTTTAGAATATTAAATAGAGTGACAATCAGACGAGCGGGTGAAATGCGCGTCAGCATTGGCTAAGCCGACCGGAACACGTGATACACACATACCGTTGTAGCATTCTGTTTTGAGGATGGAGATGTGTCTCGGTGTAAGCCATTCAAGGAGCACGGAGCGGATGGAGCAAAAGTTTCTTATCTATGGGATATTCTTGGCTACCACATCAGGCTATATGAAAATAAGGTCGCATGAACTTTGCTTTTACTACAACAGGAAGGTTCGCTGCTAGAGAACTTAGAGGGCAACTCTGTACATGACTTTCCCTGTCGAGGGATACTTGCCTATGAAGTTGGAACCTCTTTCCCATACTGTTGCATGTGGGTTACACTCTGCTGTGTTTAACAGGTTTCAATGTGCTTTGCTGCTGCATGACTGCATGAACGTCCTTGCAAGGATACAACTTTGACATGCTCATTGCTTGCTACACATACGCTTACTAACTGCTACTATCTGCATGCTCCTTTTTATATTATCCTTTTTATATTATCATGTACATATTTAGCGGGCCTATCTACTAGACTACTTAGATCCCATTACTTTCCTGCCCAGCGCTTAACCTCTGTTACTGGGGTGCTGTTTGCAGCAGGTTGTAGTTAGTCTGGATAGTGGTCCACCTCAATATACGGCCGTGTATATACTTGTACTGTACATTATTGCTCCGTTGTATGCCACACATCCAGGCATGCAAACACTTTCTAATGACGAGGAGCTAATGTTCAAAAGCACACTGACTTCGTCGTGGAGCTTCTAAGTTTTGTGCTTATGAATAATGTATTTATGTTTGACAATAAAATTTACAAACAATTGCAAGGCACGGCCATGGGCGCTACATGTGCTCCAACGTATGCCTGCCTTCACCTGGGCATCTGGGAAATGGATGAAGTCTATCAGAGCCCTCTCTTCGAGGAAAACATCCACATATGGTTAAGATATGTGGATGACATTTTCCTGATATGGGAGGGCTCTGAGAGCAACCTAAAAGAATTTGTTGATACTCTTAACATAAACAAAAGCAATATCTCTCTCACCTTGCAATATAGCAGACAAGAGATTCCTTTCCTACATGTCAAGGTGAAGATTGAAAAGGGAGTGCTAATGACAGAAAACTATCGGACAAATACAGCCACAAACAGTCTCCTATTGGCATCCAGTCACCACCCCAGCCATCTCAAGAGGGGAATACCAAAAGGGCAGTTTCTCAGACTTCGTAGAAACTGCTTGACAAAAGAAAGATACAATAAGCATGCATTAGACATGGAAAAAAGGTTTCTGGATAGGGGCTATTCAAAGAGAATTGTGAGAGGGGCACTGAACCAGGCGGCCCATGCTAACAGAGACAATTTACTTTTGCCAAAGGAAAAGGATAAGAACTCAAAAAGAAGACTAATCGCTGATTATAATTGCCACTGGAATGCCCTGAGGCAAATCCTTGCCAAAAATTGGCACATACTTCTCAGTGATGTAGGTGTTTCCCAAGAAGTGGGGGAACATCCTAATATCACTGCTAGAAGGGCACCCAACCTTCAAGACAAACTAGTGAGGAGCCAATATGTCTCCAAACACAAACAAAAAGATTGGCTAACAAAACATAGGTCAACGGGCAACTATCCCTGTGGAAAGTGTGTGGCATGTAGGTATATGGGTAAAACTAAGGAACTTGGCACACATACAGGAAAAATCTACAAATTAAAGCATTTTTGTAAATTGCAACACAGAAGGGGTAATTTATTTACTCTCCTGTAGCTGCCCATGTTTTTACGTGGGCAAAACAAGAAGAGCCATAAAGGATCGCATCACTGAACATCGCGATGATGTTAAGAACAAGAACCCAAAAAGTAACGTTGCAAGACATTTTGAAACTTTTCATGAGTGTAATCCTGACTCTCTAAAATTTGTTGGCATAGACACAGGGGTATTACAAATGGTAGAGGAGGAGATAATGACAAAGTCCTTCTAAGAAAGGAATGTAGGTGGATCTCGACTCTAGAGACCCAATTCCCTAATGGGTTAAATGATAAACTGGACATGGCTTGTTTCCTATAAACCTATATGGCTCTGGAATTGTATTCCCATAAACTAAGAATTAAAACAGAGACAATATGAAGGTGTTGTTTTTACTGTTTTTTCTTTCTCTTTATGTAAATAACATTGTAGGCTTATATGCCAGCATTAGGCACACTGGAAATCTGTGAATGTTAATTTTGAAATGCTTTATGTATATATTTAGTAATTACTATTCATTCTGGCATACATGCTAGATACTAAGTAACAAGCTATCTTTCACCCACCAGCAGAGGCGCTATAAACTTTTGATATAAATAGGGATGTAAATGTCCCAGCTGCATAACGCCCTGATGAAGCCCGGTCTGACAATCAGACGAGCAGGTAAAATGCGCGTCGGCATTGGCTAAGCCGACCGGAACACGTGATGCACACATAGCGTTGTAGCATTCTGTTTTGAGGATGGAGGTGTGTCTCTGAGTAAGCCATTCAAGGAGCACGGAGCGGATGGAGCAAAAGTTTCTTATCTATGGGATATGCATGGTTACCACATCAGGTTATATGAAAATAAGGTCGCATGAACTTTGCTTTTACTACAACAGGAAGGTTCGCTGCTAGAGAACTTAGAGGGCAGCTCTGTACATGACTTTCCCTGTTGAGGGATACTTGACTATGAAGTTGGAACCTCTTTCCCATACTGTTGCATGTTGGTTACACTCTGCTGTGTTTAACAGGTCTCATTGTGCTTTGCCGCTGCATGACTGCATGAACGCTTACTAACTGCTACTATCTGCATGCTCCTTTTTATATTATCATGTACATATTTAGGGGGCCTATCTACTAGACTACTTAGATCCCATTACTTTCCTGCCCAGTGCTTAACCTCTGTTAATGGGGTGCTGTGTGCAGCAGGGTGTAATTAGTCTGGATAGTGACCCACCTCAATATACTGCTGTGTATATACTAGTACTGTACATTATTGCTCCGTTGTATGCCAATCATGTTTACACTCATGTACGAGTCCTATAATTAGCCTCTTAGATCCCACTACTTATCTGCCCAGGATATACCATTACCTCCGTGTGTCTGTTGAATAGGGGTTATGGGTGCAGTAGGGTGTAGTAGGCTAATTAAGATCTCCATACTTCCAGCCGTTTATATTGCAGCCTTGTGTTTTTTCTACGGTGCCCGTGTGTACCCCTGACCGGTCAGGTTTTTCTATGCATTCTTATAATTACCTTGCTATTCATGGGTACTTCTATGCACCTTGCATGTAACTACCTGGTTACAAATGGTTTTAAAATATATGTTCTAGTGTGCTGATATTATATTGTATATGTGAATTTTTTAATTATACCTTTTCATGATTGACAATGTTCTCTTGGGGTGAGAGGCCACCAATCCACGATGAGAGAGAGAGAGAGAAAATAAAAAAATATAAAATATATATCACTGACAAGCAGTGATATAAGCTTTGAAGAAAATAGAGCGCAACTGCAATAAATCTCAGGCTATCGCTATAAAGTGTATAATATAGTATAAGTTAAATGAAATAAATTAAATAATATAAGCACAACGTAAAATAGATAGAAATGATGACACAAAGAATATATATGTCTCCAAAAATTACAGCATAAGTGTGCTAAATATAATACATAAAAACGTCCCTTACAAAACACTAAGGCCTAGATTTAGAGTTTGGCCGTAGCCGTGAAAACCAGCGTTAGAGGCTCCTAACGCTGGTTTTAGGCTACCGCCGGTATTTGGAGTCAGTCAGGAAAGGGTCTAACGCTCACTTTCCAGCCGTGACTTTTCCATACCGCAGATCCCCTTACGTCAATTGCGTATCCTATCTTTTCAATGGGATCTTTCTAACTCCGGTATTTAGAGTCGTGTCTGAAGTGAGCGTTAGAATTCTAACGACAAAACTCCAGCTGCAGAAAAAAGTCAGTAGTTAAGAGCTTTCTGGGCTAACGCTGGTTCATAAAGCTCTTAACTACTGTGCTCTAAAGTACACTAACACCCATAAACTACCTATGTACCCCTAAACCGAGGTCCCCCCACATCGCCGCCACTCGATTAAATTTTTTTAACCCCTAATCTGCCGACCGCCACCTACGTTATACTTATGTACCCCTAATCTGCTGCCCCTAACACCGCCGACCCCTATATTATATTTATTAACCCCTAATCTGCCGCCCCCGCTATTGCTGACCCCTGCATATTATTATTAACCCCTAATCTGCCGTCCGCACGCCGCCGCCAGCTACATTATAGCTATGTACCCCTAATCTGCTGCCCCTAACACCGCCGACCCCTATATTATATTTATTAACCCCTAATCTGCCCCCCTCAATGTCGCCTCCACCTGCCTACACTTATTAACCCCTAATCTACCGAGCGGACCGCACCGCTACTATAATAAAGTTATTAACCCCTAATCCGCCTCACTCCCGCCTCAATAGCCCTATAATAAATAGTATTAACCCCTAATCTGCCCTCCCTAACATCGCCGACACCTAACTTCAAGTATTAACCCCTAATCTGCCGATCGGAGCTCACCGCTACTCTAATAAATTTTTTAACCCCTAAAGCTAATTTTAACCCTAACCCTAACACCCCCCTAAGTTAAATATAATTTTATTCTAACAAAATAAATTAACTCTTATTAAATAAATTATTCCTATTTAAATCTAAATACTTACCTGTAAAATAAACCCTAATATAGCTACAACATAAATTATAATTATATTATAGCTATTTTAGGATTAATATTTATTTTACAGGCAACTTTGTATTTATTTTAACCAGGTACAATAGCTATTAAATAGTTAAGAACTATTTAATAGCTAAAATAGTTAAAATAATTACAAAATTACCTGTAAAATAAATCCTAACCTAAGTTACAATTAAACCTAACACTACACTATCAATAAATTAATTAAATACAATATCTACAAATAAATACAATGAAATAAACTAACTAAAGTACAAAAAATAAAAAAGAACTAAGTTACAAAAAATAAAAAAATATTTACAAACATCAGAAAAATATTACAACAATTTTAAACTAATTACACCTACTCTAAGCCCCCTAATAAAATAACAAAGCCCCCCAAAATAAAAAAATGCCCTACCCTATTCTAAATTACTAAAGTTCAAAGCTCTTTTACCTTACCAGCCCTCAACAGGGCCCTTTGCGGGGCATGCCCCAAAGAATTCAGCTCTTTTGCCTGTAAAAAAAACACATACAATACCCCCCCCCAACATTACAACCCACCACCCACATACCCCTAATCTAACCCAAACCCCCCTTAAATAAACCTAACACTAAGCCCCTGAAGATCTTCCTACCTTATCTTCACCATACCAGGTTCACCGATCGATCCAGAAGAGCTCCTCCGATGTCTTGATCCAAGCCCAAGCGGGGGGCTGAAGATGTCCATGATCCGGCTGAAGTCTTCATCCAAGCAGGAGCTGAAGAGGTCCATTATCTGGCTGAAGTCTTCTATCAACGGCATCTTCAATCTTCTTTCTTCCAGATCCATGTTCATCTTGCAGACCTCCGACGCAGAACATCCTGCTGGCCCGACGGACTACCGACGAATGAAGGCTCCTTTAAGGGACGTCATCCAAGATGGCGTCCCTCGAATTCCGATTGGCTGATAGGATTCAAGGTAGGAAAATTCTGATTGGCAGATGGAATCAGCCAATCAGAATCAAGTTCAATCCGATTGGTCGATTCGATCGGCCAATCAGATTGAGCTCGCATTCTATTGGCTGATCGGAACAGCCAATAGAATGCGAGCTCAATCTGATTGGCTGATCGGATCAGCCAATCGGATTGAACTTGATTCTGATTGGCTGATTCCATCAGCCAATCAGAATTTTCCTACCTTAATTCCGATTGGCTGATAGAATCCAATCAGCCAATTGGAATTCGAGGGACGCCATCTTGGATGACGTCCCTTAAAGGAGCCTTCATTCGTCGGTAGTCCGACGGGCCAGCAGGATGTTCCGCGTCGGAGGTCTGCAAGATGAACATGGATCCGGAAGAAAGAAGATTGAAGATGCTGTTGATAGAAGACTTCAGCCGGATCATGGACATCTTCAGCCCCCCGCTTGGGCTTGGATCAAGACATCGGAGGAGCTCTTCTGGATCGATCGGTGAACCTGGTATGGTGAAGATAAGGTAGGAAGATCTTCAGGGGCTTAGTGTTAGGTTTATTTAAGGGGGGTTTGGGTTAAATTAGGGGTATGTGGGTGGTGGGTTGTAATAGTGGGGGGGTATTGTATGTGTTTTTTTTGCAGGCAAAAGAGCTGAATTCTTTGGGGCATGCCCCGCAAAGGGCCCTGTTCAGGGCTGGTAAGTTAAAAGAGCTTTGAACTTTAGTAATTTAGAATAGGGTAGGTCTTTGTTATTTTATTAGGGGGCTTAGAGTAGGTGTAATTAGTTTAAAATTGTTGTAATATTTTTCTGATGTTTGTAAATATTTTTTTATTTTTTGTACTTTAGTTAGTTTATTTCATTGTATTTATTTGTAGATATTGTATTTAATTAATTTATTGATAGTGTAGTGTTAGGTTTAATTGTAGGTAATTGTAGGTATTTTATTTAATTAATTTATTGATAGTGAAGTGTTAGGTTTAATTGTAACTTAGGTTAGGATTTATTTTACAGGTAATTTTGTAATTATTTTAACTATTTTAGCTATTAAATAGTTATTAACTATTTAATAGCTATTGTACCTGGTTAAAATAAATACAAAGTTACCTGTAAAATAAATATAAATCCTAAAATAGCTATAATATAATTATAATTTATATTGTAGCTATATTAGGGTTTATTTTACAGGTAAGTATTTAGCTTTAAATAGGAATAATTTATTTAATAAGAGTTAATTTATTTTCTTTCATGTAATTAGCAAGAGTCCATGAGCTAGTGACGTATGGGATATACATTCCTACCAGGAGGGGCAAAGTTTCCCAAACCTTAAAATGCCTATAAATACACCCCTCACCACACCCACAATTCAGTTTTACAAACTTTGCCTCCTATGGAGGTGGTGAAGTAAGTTTGTGCTAGATTCTACGTTGATATGCGCTCCGCAGCAGGTTGGAGCCCGGTTTTCCTCTCAGCGTGCAGTGAATGTCAGAGGGATGTGAGGAGAGTATTGCCTATTTTGAATGCAGTGATCTCCTTCTACGGGGTCTATTTCATAGGTTCTCTGTTATCGGTCGTAGAGATTCATCTCTTACCTCCCTTTTCAGATCGACGATATACTATTATATATATACCATTACCTCTGCTGATTCTCGTTTCAGTACTGGTTTGGCTTTCTACAAACATGTAGACGAGTGTCCTGGGGTAAGTAAGTCTTATTTTCTGTGACACTCTAAGCTATGGTTGGGCACTTTGTTTATAAAGTTCTAAATATATGTATTCAAACATTTATTTGCCTTGACTCAGGATGTTCAACATTCCTTATTTTCAGACAGTCAGTTTCATATTTGGGATAATGCACTTGAATCAATTATTTTTCTTACCTTAAAAATTTGACTTTTTTTCCCTGTGGGCTGTTAGGCTCGCGGGGGCTGAAAATGCTTCATTTTATTGCGTCATTCTTGGCGCAGACTTTTTTGGCGCAAAAAATCTTTTCTGTTTCCGGCGTCATACGTGTCGCCGGAAGTTGCGTCATTTTTGACGTTCTTTTGCGCCAAAAATGTCGGCGTTCCGGACGTGGCGTCATTTTTGGTGCCAAAAAGCATTTAGGCGCCAAATAATGTGGGCGTCTTATTTGGCGCTAAAAAATATGGGCGTCGCTTTTGTCTCCACATTATTTAAGTCTAATTTTTTCTTTGCTTCTGGTTGCTAAAAGCTTGTTCATTGGCATTTTTTCCCATTCCTGAAACTGTCATTTAAGGAATTTGATCAATTTTGCTTTATATGTTGTTTTTTCTATTACATATCGCAAGATGTTCCACGTTGCAACTGAGTCAGAAGATACTTCAGGAAAATCGCTGTCTGGTGCTGGAACTACCAAAGCTGTCTTTATTTTATCCCTCCCTCTCTAGTGACTCTTGCGTGGAAAGATCCACATCTTGGGTAGTTATTATCCCATACGTCACTAGCTCATGGACTCTTGCTAATTACATGAAAGAAAACATAATTTATTTAAGAACTTACCTGATAAATTCATTTCTTTCATATTAGCAAGAGTCCATGAGGCCCGCCCTTTTTTGTGGTGGTTATGATTTTTTTGTATAAAGCACAATTATTCCAATTCCTTATTTTATATGCTTTCGCACTTTTTTCTTATCACCCCACTTCTTGGCTATTCGTTAAACTGAATTGTGGGTGTGGTGAGGGGTGTATTTATAGGCATTTTAAGGTTTGGGAAACTTTGCCCCTCCTGGTAGGAATGTATATCCCATACGTCACTAGCTCATGGACTCTTGCTAATATGAAAGAAATGAATTTATCAGGTAAGTTCTTACATAAATTATGTTTTGTTAGATTTAAATTATATTTAATTTAGGGGGGTGTTAGGGTTAAAGTTAGACTTGGCTTTAGGGGTTAATAAATTTATTAGAGTAGCAGTGAGCTCCTGTCGGCAGATTAGGGGTTAATACTTGAAGTTAGGTGTCGGCAATGTTAGGGAGGGCAGATTAGGGGTTAATACTATTTATTATAGGGTTATTGAGCCGGAAGTGAGGCGGAGTAGGGGTTAATACATTTATTATAGTAGCGCTCAGGTCCGGTCGGTAGATTAGGGGTTAATAAGTGTAGTTAGGTGGAGGTGACGTTGGGGGCGGCAGATTAGGGGTTAATAAATATAATATAGGGGTCGGCGATGTTAAGGCAGCAGATTAGGGGTACATAGGGATATTGTAGGTGGCGGGGGTGTACGGAGCGGCAGATTAGGGGTTAAAAATAATATGCAGGGGTCAGCGATAGCGGGGGCGGCAGATTAGGGGTTAATAAGTGTAAGGTTAGGGGTGTTTAGACTCGGGGTACATGTTAGAGTGTTAGGTGCAGACGTAGGAAGTGTTTCCCCATAGGAAACAATGGGGCTGCGTTAGGAGCTGAACGCGGCTTTTTTGCAGGTGTTAGGTTTTTTTTCAGCTCAAACAGCCCCATTGTTTTCTATGGGGGAATCGTGCACGAGCATGTTTTTGAAGCTGGCCGCGTCCGTAAGCAACTCTGGTATCGAGAGTTGCAGTGGCGGTAAATATGCCTGTACGCTCCCTTTTTGGAGCCTAACGCAGCCATTCTGTGAACTCTCAATACCAGAGGTAATTAAAAGGTGCGGCCAGAAAAAAGCCAGCGTTAGCTACGCGGGTCGTTACCGACAAAACTCTAAATCTAGGCGTTAGTGAAGATAATGCACCATATAAGCTGCTAGGCACAGAGAAACCACGATAGCGGAATACCCTTTACCAGATACCCTAATAAAAAAACAATAGAAACAAATAAGCGGAGGCGGTGAAAAGCGCTCAATATGGTAACACAAAATCACTAAGAAAGGAGCAAAATAGACTGTCGATCAGCCAAATAGCTATAAAACATATACTACATATAAATAATGGATATAAAAAGCAAAATATACATATATAAAGAATTCTAATAATAATCAAACACCAACTACATAAGGTGCACGTGATGATGAGACAATTGAAGTGAAAGGCGTGCAAATTACAAGAGTCACAAGTGATAACTTCTTTCTGGAGTGTGAAATCATCCAACTGGTCCCTTTAGGGTATATAATCACAGAATACAAGCTCAGTCGGAATGAGTTAAGTACAAGGCGTAGATCAGAACAAGGACAGAGGTGGAATCCCTTCTCCAAGTCTGTAACTGTATGGAAACGCCCCCTAGTATGTGCTCAGTCACAGCGAGTCTGGTGGTGTGCAGTGATGAGAATCAGCTTTGTACACTTGCAGCTTTCTGTTCAGCAAGATGCTTTGTCCCACACACTTCTGGCTGCTTTATCACCCTGCACAGACTATATCGTGCACTCAATAGAGGTAGCCGCTGGGATCACACAAAAAATGCACATTCCAACAAGCCCAGAGCAGTGATCAGGCACCCTGTGGGCAGTGCTATATCTAGCCAGGCTTGGGGCTAGCGGAAATAATACTCTACTTCTATCTATCTATTGGGTACTTATAGAGCGCAAACTAATCACCCATGAGGGTCTCAAGGCGCTAAGGGAAAGCGGATAGGAGGAGGGGGGGAGTGGATGAACGTTCAGTCGAAGAGCCAGGTTTTGAGGTCCTTTCTGAACTTTGTAAGGGAGATGGATTGTCTGAGGTTCAGTGGGAGGGTGTTCCATGTCTTTGCTGCCATGTGGGAAAAGGATCTTCCGCCCGCTGTGGAATTGCTTCTAGCAGCAAGGCACCTTTTATGCAGCTTACAGTTAAACAAACAGCGCGGCACCAAACTGCATGATGGGAATTGTGTATATATATATATATATATATAATAATTTACTTTTTTAACCCCCCCTGGTAAAAATGTATGAGGACGCCTATGCCAGCTCATAAAGCATTGCATAAGGAGAAAGGGAGAGAGGAGTTACTGCTCCAGGTGAGAGGGGGAGAGAAGCTACTGCTCCAGGTGAGAGGGGGAGAGGAGGTACTGCTCCAGGTGAGAGGGGAAGAGGAGGTACTGCTCCAGGTGAGAGGGTGAGAGGAGGTACTGCTCCAGGTGAGAGGGGGAGAGGAGGTACTGCTCCAGGTGAGAGGGGTAGAGGAGGTACTGCTCCAGGTGAGAGGGGAAGAGGAGGTAATGCTCCAGGTGAGAGGGTGAGAGGAGGTACTGCTCCAGGTGAGAGGGTGAGAGGAGCTACTGCTCCAGGTGAGAGGGGGAGAGGAGCTACTGCTCCAGGCAAGAGGGGGAGAGGAGGTACTGCTCCAGGTGAGAGGGGGAGAGGAGGAACTGCTCCAGGTGAGAGGGGGAGAGGAGGTACTGCTCCAGGTGAGAGGGGGAGATGAGGTACTGCTCCAGGTGAGAGGGGGAGATGAGGTACTGCTCCAGGTGAGAGGGAGAGAGGAGCTACTGCTCCAGGTGAGAAGGAGAGAGGAGGTACTGCTCCAGGTGAGAGGGGGAGAGGAGCTACTGCTCCAGGTGAGAGGGGGAGAGGAGGTACTGCTCCAGGTGAGAGGGCGAGAGGAGGTACTGCTCCAGGTGAGAGGGGGAGAGGAGCTACTGCTCCAGGTGAGAGGGGGAGAGGAGGTACTGCTCCAGGTGAGAGGGGAAGAGGAGGTACTGCTCCAGGTGAGAGGGGGAGAGGAGTTACTGCTCCAGGTGAGAGGGGGAGAGGAGGTACTGCTCCAGGTGAGAGGGGGAGAGGAGGTACTGCTCCAGGTGAGAGGGGGAGATGAGGTACTGCTCCAGGTGAGAGGGGGAGATGAGGTACTGCTCCAGGTGAGAGGGGGAGAGGAGTTACTGCTCCAGGTGAGAGGGGGAGATGAGGTACTGCTCCAGGTGAGAGGGGGAGAGGAGTTACTGCTCCAGGTGAGAGGGGGAGAGGAGCTACTGCTCCAGGTGAGAGGGGGGAGAGGAGCTACTGCTCCAGGTGAGAGGGGGAGAGGAGCTACTGCTCCAGGTAAGAGGGGGAGAGGAGGTACTGCTCCAGGTGAGAGGGGGAGAGGAGGTACTGCTCCAGGTAAGAGGGGGAGAGGAGCTACTGCTCCAGGTGAGAGGGGGAGAGGAGCTACTGCTCCAGGTGAGAGGGGGAGAGGAGCTACTGCTCCAGGTGAGAGGGGGAGAGGAGCTACTGCTCCAGGTGAGAGGGGGAGAGGAGCTACTGCTCCAGGTAAGAGGGGGAGAGGAGGTACTGCTCCAGGTGAGAGGGGGAGAGGAGGTACTGCTCCAGGTAAGAGGGGGAGAGGAGCTACTGCTCCAGGTGAGAGGGGGAGAGGAGCTACTGCTCCAGGTGAGAGGGGGGGAGAGGAGCTACTGCTCAAGGTGAGAGGGGGAGAGGAGCTACTGCTCCAGGTGAGAGGGGGAGAGGAGCTACTGCTCCAGGTGAGAGGGGGAGAGGAGCTACTGCTCCAGGTAAGAGGGGGAGAGGAGGTACTGCTCCAGGTGAGAGGGGGAGAGGAGCTACTGCTCCAGGTGAGAGGGGGAGAGGAGCTACTGCTCCAGGTGAGAGGGGGAGAGGAGCTACTGCTCCAGGTGAGAGGGGGAGAGGAGCTACTGCTCCAGGTAAGAGGGAGAGAGGAGGTACTGCTCCAGGTGAGAGGGGGAGAGGAGTTACTGCTCCAGGTGAGAGGGGAGAGGAGCTACTGCTCCAGGTGAGAGGGGGAGAGGAGCTACTGCTCCAGGTGAGAGGGGGAGAGGAGCTACTGCTCCAGGTGAGAGGGGGAGAGGAGCTACTGCTCCAGGTGAGAGGGGGAGAGGAGCTACTGCTCCAGGTGAGAGGGGGAGAGGAGGTACTGCTCCAGGTGAGAGGGGGAGGGGAGGTACTGCTCCAGGTGAGATGGCAAGAGGAGGTACTGCTCCAGGTGAGAGGGGGAGAGGAGCTACTGTTCCAGGTGAGAGGGGGAGAGGAGCTACTGCTCCAGGTGAGAGGGGGAGAGGAGCTACTGCTCCAGGTGAGAGGGGGAGAGGAGGTAGTGCTCCAGGTGAGAGGGGGAGAGGAGGTACTGCTCCAGGTGAGAGGGGGGGAGGAGGTACTGCTCCAGGTGAGAGGGGGAGAGGAGGTACTGCTCCAGGTGAGAGGGGGAGAGGAGCTACTGCTCCAGGTAAGAGGGGGAGAGAAGCTACTGCTCCAGGTGAGAGGGGGAGAGAAGCTACTGCTCCAGGTTAGAGGGGGAGAGGAGGTACTGCTCCAGGTGAGAGGGGGAGAGGAGTTACTGCTCCATGTGAGAGGGGGAGAGGAGGTACTGCTCCAGGTGAGAGGGGGAGAGGAGCTACTGCTTCAGGTGAGAGGGGGAGAGGAGTTACTGCTCCAGGTGAGAGGGGGAGATGAGGTACTGCTCCAAGTGAGAGGTAGAGAGGAGGTACTGCTCCAGGTGAGAGGGGGAGAGGAGGTACTTCTCCAGATGAGAGGGGGAGGTGAGGTACTGCTCCGGGTGAGAGGGGGAGATGAGGTACTGCTCCAGGTGAGAGGGGGAGATGAGGTACTGCTCCAGGTGAGAGGGGGAGAGGAGGTACTGCTCCAAGTGGGAGGTAGAGAGGAGGTACTGATCCAGGTGAGAGGGGGAGAGGAGTTACTGCTCCAGTTTAGAGGGAGAGAGGAGGTACTGATCGAGGTGAGAGGGGGAGAGGAGTTACTGCTTCAGGTGAGAGGGGGAGATGAGGTACTGCTCCAGGTAAGAGGGGGAGAGGAGTTACTGCTCCAGGTGAGAGGGGGAGAGGAGGTACTGCTCCAGGTGAGAGGGGGAGAGGAGGTACTGCTCCAGGTGAGAGGGGGAGAGGAGGTACTGCTCCAGGTGAGAGGGGGAGAGGAGTTACTGCTCCAGGTGAGAGGGGGAGAGGAGGTACTACTCCAGGTGAGAGGGGGAGAGGAGTTACTGCTCCAGGTGAGAGGGGGAGAGAAGCTACTGCTCGAGGTGAGAGGGGGAGGGGAGGTACTGCTCCAGGTGAGAGGGGGAGAGGAGGTACTGCTCCAGGTGAGAGGGGGAGAGGAGTTACTGCTCCAGGTGAGAGGGAGAGAGGAGGTACTACTCCAGGTGAGAGGGGGAGAGGAGCTACTGCTCCAGGTGAGAGGGGGAGAGGAGCTACTGCTCCAGGTAAGAGGGGGAGAGGAGTTACTGCTCCAGGTGAGAGGGGGAGAGGAGGTACTGCTCCAGGTGAGAGGGGGAGAGGAGTTACTATTTCAGGTGAGATGGGGAGAGGAGGGACTGCTCCAGGTGAGAGGGGGAGAGGAGTTACTGCTCCAGGTGAGAGGGGGAGAGGAGTTACTGTTCCAGGTGAGAGGGGGAGAGGAGTTACTGCTCCAGGTGAGAGGGGGAGAGGAAGTACTGCTCCAGGTGAGAGGGGGAGAGGAGCTACTGCTCCATGTGAGAGGGGGAGAGAAGCTACTGCTCGAGGTGAGAGGGGGAGGGGAGGTACTGCTCCAGGTGAGAGGGGGAGAGAAGCTACTGCTCGAGGTGAGAGGGGGAGGGGAGGTACTGCTCCAGGTGAGAGGGGGAGAGGAGGTACTGCTCCAGGTGAGAGGGGGAGAGGAGTTACTGCTCCAGGTGAGAGGGGGAGAGGAGGTACTGCTCCAGGTGAGAGGGGGAGAGGAGTTACTGCTCCAGGTGAGAGGGGGAGAGGAGGTACTACTCCAGGTGAGAGGGGGAGAGGAGTTACTGCTCCAGGTGAGAGGGGGAGGGGAGGTACTGCTCCAGGTGAGAGGGGGAGAGGAGGTACTGCTCCAGGTGAGAGGGGGAGAGGAGTTACTGCTCCAGGTGAGAGGGGGAGAGGAGGTACTACTCCAGGTGAGAGGGGGAGAGGAGCTACTGCTCCAGGTGAGAGGGGGAGAGGAGCTACTGCTCCAGGTAAGAGGGGGAGCGGAGTTACTGCTCCAGGTGAGAGGGGGAGAGGAGGTACTGCTCCAGGTGAGAGGGGGAGAGGAGTTACTATTTCAGGTGAGATGGGGAGAGGAGGTACTGCTCCAGGTGAGAGGGGGAGAGGAGGTACTGCTCCAGGTGAGAGGGGGAGAGGAGTTACTGCTCCAGGTGAGAGGGGGAGAGGAGTTACTGCTCCAGGTGAGAGGGGGAGAGGAAGTACTGCTCCAGGTGAGAGGGGGAGAGGAGCTACTGCTCCATGTGAGAGGGGGAGAGGAACTACTGCTCCAGGTGAGAGGGGAAGAGGAGGTACTGCTCCAGGTGAGAGGGGGAGATGAGGTACTGCTCCAGATGAGAGGGGGAGAGGAGCTACTGCTCCAGGTAAGACGGGGCGAGGAGCTACTGCTCCAGCTAAGACGGGGAGAGGAGGTACTGCTCCAGGTGAGAGGGGGAGAGGAGGTACTGCTCCAGGTGAGAGGGGGAGATGAGGTACTGCTCCAGGAGAGAGGGGGAGAGGAGTTACTGCTCCAGGTGAGAGGGGGAGAGGAGTTACTGCTCCAGGTGAGAGGAGGTACTGCTCCAGGAGAGAGGAGGTACTGCTCCAGGTGAGAAGGGGAGATGAGGTACTGCTCCAGATGAGAGGGGGAGAGGAGCTACTGCTCCAGGTAAGACGGAGCGAGGAGCTACTGCTCCAGGTAAGACGGGGAGAGGAGGTACTGCTCCAGGTGAGAGGGGGAGAGGAGGTACTGCTCCAGGTGAGAGGGGGAGATGAGGTACTGCTCCAGGTGAGAGTGGTAGAGGAGGTACTGCTCCAGGAGAGAGGGGGAGAGGAGGTACTGCTCCAGGTGAGAGGGGGAGAGGAGGTACTGCTCCAGGTGAGAGGGGGAGATGAGGTACTGCTCCAAGTGAGAGGGGGGAGAGGAGCTACTGCTCCAGGAGACAGGGGGAGAGGAGGTACTGCGCCAGGTGAGAGGGGGAGAGGAGGTACTGCTCCAGGTAAGAGGGGGAGAGGAGGTACTGCTCCAGGTGAGAGGGGGAGAGTAGGTACTGCTCCAGGTAAGAGCGTGAGAGGAGCTTCTGCTCCAGGTGAGAGAGGGAGAGGAGGTACTGCTCCATGTGAGAGGGGAAGAGGAGCTACTGCTCCAGGTGAGAGGGGGAGATGAGGTACTGCTCCAGGTGAGAGGGGGAGATGAGGTACTGCTCCAAGTGAGAGGGGGAGAGGAGGTACTGCTCCAAGTGAGAGGGGGAGAGGAAGTACTGCTCCAGGTGAGAGGGGGAGAGGAGGTAATGCTCCAGGTGAGAGGGGGAGATGAGGTACTGCTCCAAGTGAGAGGGGGAGAGGAGGTACTGCTCCAAGTGAGAGGGGGAGAGGAGGTACTGCTCCAGGTGAGAGGGGGAGAGGAGGTACTGCTCCAGGTGAGAGGGGGAGATGAGGTACTGCTCCAGGTGAATGAGAAAGAAAGAGAGAGAGGTGAAGCTGCTCCAGGTGAGAGGGGGAGAGGAGGTACTGCTCCAGGTAAGAGGAGGAGAGGAGCTACTGCTCCAGGTGAGAGGGAGAGGAGGTATTGCTTCAGGTGAGAGGGGGAGAGGAGGTACTGCTCCAGGTAAGACGGGGAGAGGAGGTACTGCTCCAGGTGAGAGGGGGAGAGGAGGTACTGCTCCAGGTAAGAGGGGTAGAGGAGCTACTGCTCCAGGTGAGAGGGAGAGAGGAGGTACTGCTTCAGGTGAGGGGGGGAGAGGAGGTACTGCTTCAGGTGAGAGGGGGAGAGGAGGTACTGCTCCAGGTATGACGGGGAGAGGAGGTACTGCTCCAGGTGAGAGGGGGAGAGGAGGTACTGCTCCAGGTAAGAGGGGGAGAGGAGGTACTGCTCCAGGTAAGAGGGGGAGAGGAGGTTCTGCTTCAGGTAAGAGGGGGAGATGAGCTACTGCTCCAGGTGAGAGGGAGAGAGGAGGTACTGCTTCAGGTGAGAGGGGGAGAGGAGGTACTGCTCCAGGTATGACGGGGAGAGGAGGTACTGCTCCAGGTGAGAGGGTGAGAGGAGGTACTGCTCCCGGTGAGAGGGGGAGAGGAGGTACTGCTCCAGGTCTGAAGGGGAGAGGAGGTACTGCTCCAGGTAAGAGGGGGAGAGGAGGTTCTGCTTCAGGTAAGAGGGGGAGATGAGCTACTGCTCCAGATGAGAGGGGGAGAGGAGGTACTGCTCAAGGTGAGAGAGGGGGAGAGGAGCTACTGCTTCAGGTAAGAGGGGGAGATGAGCTACTGCTCCAGGTGAGATGGGGAGAGGAGGTACTGCTCCAGTTGAGAGAGGGGGAGAGGAGCTACTGCTCCAGGTGAAAGGGGAGAGAAGGTACTGCTCCAGGTGAAAGGGGAGAGGAGCTACTGCTCCAGGTGAATGAGAGCGAAAGAGAGAGAGGTGGTACTACTCCAGGTGAGAGGGGGAGAGGAGCTACTGCTCCAGGTAAGAGGGGTGGAAGAGGTACTGCTCCAGGTAAGAGGGAGAGAGGAGGTACTGCTTCAGGTGAGAGGGGGAGAAGAGGTACTACTCCAGGTATGACGGGGAGAGGAGGTACTGCTCCAGGTGAGAGGGGGAGAGGAGGTACTGCTCCAGGTAAGAGGGGGAGAGGAGGTACTGCTCCAGGTAAGAGGGGGAGAGGAGTTTCTGCTTCAGGTAAGAGGGGGAGATGAGCTACTGCTCCAGATGAGAGGGGGAGAGGAGGTACTGCTCAAGGTGAGAGAGGGGGAGAGGAGCTACTGCTTCAGGTAAGAGGGGGAGATGAGCTACTGCTCCAGGTGAGATGGGGAGAGGAGGTACTGCTCCAGTTGAGAGAGGGGGAGAGGAGCTACTGCTCCAGGTGAAAGGGGAGAGAAGGTACTGCTCCAGGTGAAAGGGGAGAGGAGCTACTGCTCCAGGTGAATGAGAGCGAAAGAGAGAGAGGTGGTACTACTCCAGGTGAGAGGGGGAGAGGAGCTACTGCTCCAGGTAAGAGGGGTGGAGGAGGTACTGCTCCAGGTAAGAGGGGGAGAGGAGCTACTGCTCCAGGTAAGAGGGGGGAGGAGCTACTGCTCCAGTTAAGAGGGGGAGAGGAGGTACTGCTCCAGGTAAGAGGGGGAGAGGAGCTACTGCTCCAGGTAAGAGGGGGAGAGGAGCTACTGCTCCAGGTAAGAGGGGGAGAGGAGCTACTGCTCCAGTTAAGAGGGGGAGAGGAGGTACTGCTCCAGGTGAGAGGGGGAGAGGAGGTACTGCTCCAGGTGAGAGGGGGAGAGGAGGTACTGCTCCAGGTGAAAGGGGAAAGGAGGTACTGCTCCAGGTGAGAGGGGGAGAGGAAGTACTGCTCCAGGTAAGAGGGGGAGAGGAGCTACTGCTCCAGGTGAGAGGAGGTACTGCTCCACATGAGAGGGGGAGATGAGCTACTGCTCCAGGGGAAAGGAGCTACTGCTCCAGGTGAAAGGGGAGAGGAGGTACTGCTCCAAGTGAGAGGGGGAGAGGAGGTACTGCTCCAGGTGAGAGGGGGGAGGAGGTACTGCTCCAGGTGAGAGGGGGAGAGGAGGTACTGCTCCAGGTGAGAGGGGAGAGGAGCTACTGCTCCAGGTGAAAGGGGAGTGGAGCTACTGCTCCAGGTGAGAGGGGGAGAGGAGCTACTGCTCCAGGTGAGAGGGGGAGAGGAGGTACTGCTCCTGGTGAGAGGGGAGAGGAGCTACTGCTCCAGGTGAGAGGGGGAGAAGAGGTACTGCTCCAGGTGAGAGGGGGAGAGGAGGTACTGCTCCAGGTGAAAGGGGAGAGGAGGTACTGCTTCAGGTGAGAAGGGGAGAGGAGCTTTAGATCCAGGTGAGAGGGGGAGAGGAGGTACTGCTCCAGGTGAGAGGGGAGAGGAGCTACTGCTCCAGGTGAGAGGGGGAGAGGAGGTACTGCTCCAGGTGAAAGGGGAGAGGAGGTACTGCTCCAGGTGAGAAGGGGAGAGGAGCTACTGATCCAGGTGAAAGGGGAGAAGAGGTACTGCTCCAGGTGAATGAGAGAGAAAGAGAGAGAGGTGGTGCTGCTCCAGGTGAGAGAGGGAGAGGGGGTACTGCTCCAGGTAAGAGGGGGAGAGGAGGTACTGCTTCAGGTGAGAGGGGGAGAGGAGCTACTGCTCCAGGTGAGAGGGGGAGAAGAGCTACTGCTCCAGGTGAGAGGGGGAGGGGAGCTACTGCTCCAGGTAAGAGGGGGAGAGGAGCTACTGCTCCAGGTGAGAGGGGGAGAGTTGCTACTGCTCCAGGTGAGAGGGGGAAAGGAGGTACTGCTCCAGGTGAGAGGGGGAAAGGAGGTACTGCTCCAGGCAAGAGGGGGAGAGGAGGTACTGCTCCAGGTAAGAGGGGGAGAGGAGCTACTGCTCCAGGTGAGAGGGGGAGAGGAGCTACTGCTCCAGGTGAGAGGGGGAAAGGAGGTACTGCTCCAGGTGAGAGGGTGAGAGGAGGTACTGCTCCAGGCAAGAGGGGGAGAGGAGCTACTGCTCCAGGTAATAGGGGAGAGGAGCTTCTGCTCCAGGTGAGAGTGGGAGAAGACGTAATGCTCCAGGTGAGAGAGGGAGAGGTACTGCTCCAGGTAAGAGGGGGAGAGGAGCTACTGCTCCAGGTAAGAAGGGGAGAGGAGGTACTGCTCCAGGTGAGAGAGGGAGAGGAGGTACTGCTCCAGGTAATAGGGGGAGAGGAGGTACTGCTCCAGGTGAGAGGGGAGAGGAGGTACTGCTCCAGGTGAGAGGGGGAGAGGAGGTACTGCTCCAGGTGAGAGGGGGAGAGGAGGTACTGCTCCAGGTGAAAGGGGAGAGGAGGTACTGCTCCAGGTGAGAAGGGGAGAGGAGCTTTAGATCCAGGTGAGAGGGGGAGAGGAGGAACTGCTCCAGGTGAGAGGAGCTACTGCTCCAGGTGAGAGGGGGAGAGGAGGTACTGCTCCAGGTGAAAGGGGAGAGGAGGTACTGCTCCAGGTGAGAAAGGGAGAGGAGCTACTGATCCAGGTGAAAGGGGAGAAGAGGTACTGCTCCAGGTGAATGAGAGAGAAAGAGAGAGAGGTGGTACTGCTCCAGGTGAGAGGGAGAGGGGGTACTGCTCCAGGTAAGAGGGGGAGAGGAGGTACTGCTTCAGGTGAGAGGGGGAGAGGAGCTACTGCTCCAGGTGAGAGGGGGAGAAGAGCTACTGCTCCAGGTGAGAGGGGGAGGGGAGCTACTGCTCCAGGTAAGAGGGGGGAGAGGAGCTACTGCTCCAGGTGAGAGGGAGAGAGGAGCTACTGCTCCAGGTGAGAGGGGGAAAGGAGGTACTGCTCCAGGTGAGAGGGGGAGAGGAGGTACTGCTCCAGGCAAGAGGGGGAGAGGAGGTACTGCTCCAGGTAAGAGGGGGAGAGGAGCTACTGCTCCAGGTGAGAGGGGGAAAGGAGGTACTGCTCCAGGTGAGAGGGTGAGAGGAGGTACTGCTCCAGGCAAGAGGGGGAGAGGAGCTACTGCTCCAGGTAAGAGGGGAGAGGTGCTACTGCTCCAGGTAAGAGGGGAGAGGAGCTTCTGCTCCAGGTGAGAGGGGGAGAAGACGTAATGCTCCAGGTGAGAGAGGGAGAGGTACTGCTCCAGGTAAGAGGGGGAGAGGAGCTACTGCTTCAGGTAAGAGGGGGAGAGGAGGTACTGCTCCAGGTGAGAGAGGGAGAGGAGGTACTGCTCCAGGTAATAGGGGGAGAGGAGGTACTGCTCCAGGTGAGAGGGGAGAGGAGGTACTGCTCCAGGTGAGAGGGGGAGAGGAGCTACTGCTTCAGTTAAGAGGGGATACTACAGTAGAGCAGGTAGAAAGAGAGATGTCCTTAGAACAAGTGGAAGAGATATTATTTTAGTAGAGAGGGTAGAAAGCTCCAGTAAAAAGGGTAAGAAGAGGTATTTATCTATGGGGAGGTATAACTGCAGTAAATTGAGTATACAAGGAAATATTGCTCCAGTGGAGTGAGTAGGAGATGGAAGTATTGCTACAGTAAAGTGAGAACGAGAAAGTATGAACATAGTAACATAGTAGATGAGGTTCAAAAAAGACAGAAGTCCATCGAGTTCAACCTATACAAATCTAATATACTTACAAAAAAAAGCTCCAGTTGAGCTTAAATTAATCCCACTAAAAGGTGACCCATTTAACACTAGCAATCATATCCATACATTTTGTTTCTAGCCAGAAATGTATCTAAACCATTTTAAAATGTATCTAGGGTATTGGCATTCACTACCTCCTTTGGTAATGAATTCCACAATTGTATTGCTCTTACAGTTAAAAAAAAGTTTCCGTTGCAGAAGTATAAATCTCCTTTCCTCCAACCTTAATTGTGACCTCTTGTCACAAACAATTTTACTGGCATAAACAGAGCATCTGCCATTTCTGTATATCGGCCTTGATATATTTATATAAAGTAATCATGTCACCTCTCAAGCGCCTTTTTTCTAGGGAAAACAGACCCAGTTTAGCTAGCATCTCCTCATAACTTAAATTATCCAATCCCCTTATTAGCTTTGTGGCCCTTCTTTTAACTTTTTTTTAGTTTTGCAATATCTTTTTTTGCGATCGGTCCCCAGAACTGCACTCCATACTCAAGGTGAGGTCTTACCAGGGCTTTATATAGTGACAAAATTATGCTTTCCTCCCTTTAATCAATGCCTCTTTTAATACATGCTAGTATCTTATTAGCCTTTGAAGCCTCTGCCCTGCATTGTGCATTCATCTTTAGCTTGTTATGTATTACTACTCCCAAATCCCTTTCCTCCGCTGTTTGGCTAAGTCTTGTCCCATTTAAATAATACGTTGCCTGCTTATTTTTACTTCCAAAATGTAGAACCTTGTATTTTCCCGTATTAAATCTCATTTTCCATTTACTTGCCCATACTTCTAATTTTTGCAGATCAATTTGTAACGAAAGTTCATCCTGCTCTGACCTAATGACCTTACTTAACTTAGTATCATCTGCAAAAATAGAGATGTCGCTATTTAATTCCACAAAAAGGTGGTACAAGACCACCAAAAAATGTACACTTAGTAAGCATTCAAAGTCCCTTGAGTGAACTGGAATTGATAAGCAACAAGTGGCGGATGTTCAGGAGAACAATTTTTTTTTTCAAATCTAACTTTTATTAGGGCATTTAAAATAATGGAAAAACAATACTCATTAAAACCACAGGAAATAATTTTAACCTAAATCAAGGTTGAATGGCGCGGGTGACTGAGGTGCAGTTTATAAAAAGCAATTCACAGTACTGAGATCTCCTTAATAATTAGAGATTAGGTATTGGCTTTATCAAAAAAGACCTAGGATGTAGTTGTTTATCCATAGTCTTCAGATAAATAGTTTACTATACACACTAATTATTATTGTGTGTCTAAGGGAATCCCAATGGAAGGGTTATATCAGGTTGAATTCAGATATAAAGTTATTCAAAGTATAGAGTAGTGATTATGGTACATTGTGATGTCCCATATACAATGAAGGTTATAACTATATTTTCTGATAGTATTGAGGCAATCTTTATTAATCTTGTGATATTATGATTGATAGAATATTTCTGTCTTAATTTAATATAATTTATATATAGATTAATCCATATTTTTTAAGTATCCTACGCCTAAATAAGATAAAAAAATTTAAGTATTGTGTTTAATAAATATTTAACACAGGATGGAGATAAATCTGTTCGAATTGTTATCTTTTTAAAAAAGTATTGATTCACATAGAATACACTGTAGCTTTAAGGAGTAGATAGTTCAAGGTTATGCCTATATTCAACTATATTCTGAATATCAAATTTAGTATTAGTTGCTTTTAGTCGGTATATATGAGTGAAAACAAAGTTGCTGGTGTCTAGTCTGCTAAAGTTACAAGTATAGAATTATGTTAGTTTATATATTATTATTGGCATTATTAGCAGATAATATTCATTCATAAATAGTAAGTTCTAATGTGCTTTATTTAAATCAAGCACTTTATCTTAGTACATTTATGTTAGTGAATTAAATCTCAGCATTACTATAGATTGAAATATTTCTGATGTACTATATTGCAATTCTATTATTCAAAGAATACCAGCTGAAAGTAATCTTTTTCCTGTGCGGTTTCAGTTGAAATTATTCTTATTCCTATCACAGGTCGAGTATAGTTGATAGTATCTTAGTCACTGTTTTCTCTTGAGCAATGTTCTATATAAATATGTAGACTGGAGTGCTATTTTGCAATATGTAGACTGGCGTGCTATTTTGCAATATGTAGACTAGCGTGCTATTTTGCAATATGTAGACTAGCGTGCTATTTTGCAATATGTAGACTAGCGTGCTATTTTGCAATATGTAGACTGGCGTGCTATTTTGCAATATGTAGACCGGCGTGCTATTTTGCAATATGTAGACTGGCGTGCTATTTTGCAATATGTAGACTGGCGTGCTATTTTGCAATATGTAGACTGGCGTGCTATTTTGCAATATGTAGACTGGCGTTCTATTTTGCAATATGTAGACTAGCGTGCTATTTTGCAATATGTAGACTAGCGTGCTATTTTGCAATATGTAGACTAGCGTGCTATTTTGCAATATGTAGACTGGCGTGCTATTTTGCAATATGTAGACTGGCGTGCTATTTTGCAATATGTAGACTGGCGTGCTATTTTGCAATATGTAGACTGGCGTGCTATTTTGCAATATGTAGACTAGCGTGCTATTTTGCAATATGTAGACTGGCGTGCTATTTTGCAATATGTAGACTGGCGTGCTATTTTGCAATATGTAGACTGGCGTGCTATTTTGCAATATGTAGACTAGCGTGCTATTTTGCAATATGTAGACTAGCGTGCTATTTTGCAATATGTAGACTGGCGTGCTATTTTGCAATATGTAGACTGGCGTGCTATTTTGCAATATGTAGACTAGCGTGCTATTTTGCAATATGTAGACTGGCGTGCTATTTTGCAATATGTAGACTGGCGTGCTATTTTGCAATATGTAGACTGGCGTGCTATTTTGCAATATGTAGACTGGCGTGCTATTTTGCAATATGTAGACTAGCGTGCTATTTTGCAATATGTAGACTAGCGTGCTATTTTGCAATATGTAGACTGGCGTGCTATTTTGCAATATGTAGACTGGCGTGCTATTTTGCAATATGTAGACTGGCGTGCTATTTTGCAATATGTAGACTAGCGTGCTATTTTGCAATATGTAGACTGGCGTGCTATTTTGCAATATGTAGACTAGCGTGCTATTTTGCAATATGTAGACTGGCGTGCTATTTTGCAATATGTAGACTGGCGTGCTATTTTGCAATATGTAGACTAGCGTGCTATTTTGCAATATGTAGACTGGCGTGCTATTTTGCAATATGTAGACTAGCGTGCTATTTTGCAATATGTAGACTGGCGTGCTATTTTGCAATATGTAGACTAGCGTGCTATTTTGCAATATGTAGACTAGCGTGCTATTTTGCAATATGTAGACTGGCGTGCTATTTTGCAATATGTAGACTAGCGTGCTATTTTGCAATATGTAGACTGGCGTGCTATTTTGCAATATGTAGACTAGCGTGCTATTTTGCAATATGTAGACTGGCGTGCTATTTTGCAATATGTAGACTAGCGTGCTATTTTGCAATATGTAGACTAGCGTGCTATTTTGCAATATGTAGACTGGCGTGCTATTTTGCAATATGTAGACTGGCGTGCTATTTTGCAATATGTAGACTGGCGTGCTATTTTGCAATATGTAGACTGGCGTGCTATTTTGCAATATGTAGACTAGCGTGCTATTTTGCAATATGTAGACTGGCGTGCTATTTTGCAATATGTAGACTGGCGTGCTATTTTGCAATATGTAGACTAGCGTGCTATTTTGCAATATGTAGACTGGCGTGCTATTTTGCAATATGTAGACTAGCGTGCTATTTTGCAATATGTAGACTAGCGTGCTATTTTGCAATATGTAGACTAGCGTGCTATTTTGCAATATGTAGACTGGCGTGCTATTTTACAATATGTAGACTGGCGTGCTATTTTGCAATATGTAGACTGGCGTGCTATTTTGCAATATGTAGACTAGCGTGCTATTTTGCAATATGTAGACTGGCGTGCTATTTTACAATATGTAGACTGGCGTGCTATTTTGCAATATGTAGACTGGCGTGCTATTTTGCAATATGTAGACTGGCGTGCTATTTTGCACGTGTCTATCTAGTACTTAATATGTTATTGTCTCTAGTAAGCAATATTCATAGTTCAAAATATTTATACTCAGTTCCGGTTCAATGAACTGGCATTATTAAATCCTAAATACGTGTATATCTGATGAATATAAGGAGTAAAACAAGATTGCTGGTATTAATGTTGCCCCAGTTATTCGTGATACATACTATCCCTTTCAATCAGTGCTGTTTGAAAATGCTAAGTAGAGCGGTTCTGTAAGTACCCAGTCATAACCTATGTACTTTGTAACATTGGCTGCTGCAGCTTCAATCTAAATCATTTTAAATAATACTAGAAACTACAGATAATCACCAGATTAAGTTAATATTTAAAGTTAAATCCCTGCTAAATTAAAAAGAAGACGAATGAGAGTCCATTTAACTCCCAACCTCCCCTTGCTTAATTTAGTATCATCTGCAAAAATATTGATGTTGCTATTTAATCCTTGCTCCAAGTCATTTATAAAAAATTTAAAAAGAACAGGGCCCAGTACTGATCCCTGGGGGACGCCACTGATTACCTTTGTCCAATCTGAGTATGATCCATTTACTACTACTCGTTGCTCCCTATCTTTTATCCAGTTATTTATCCATGAGCTAACATTTTCAGCTATTCCCAGTCCCTTAATCTTGTGCATTAATCTCTCATGTGGCACTGTATCAAAAGTATATCACATCAACTGATTCCCCTTTATCTATGTTTTTATTTACTTCCTTATAGAATCTAATTAGATTAGTTTGACATGATCTATTTCTCATAATATCATGCTAATTTGCACTCATAATCTTAATTACACGAATGTGCTCATCTATATAATCCCTTATAATCCCTTCAAATATCTTCCCCACTATTGATGTCAGAATAACTGGTCTATAGCTTCCGGATCATCGCTGCTTCCCTTTTTGAAGAGTGGCACCACATCAGCTTTATGCCAATCCTGGGGTACTATGCCTGTCCCTCCCAAATAAAGTATAACCCTCTAAATTAACTGCCCAGTCATGTGAATCATCCCACTAAATTTCAGTTATACTGAGAAAATCATAGTCCTCTTCTGCAACTAAGAGCGTCAGCTACCCCATTTTACCTGTCATGCTTCTTGCATTTGTTGTCATACATTTAATTTTCATGCACTTTCTGCTGCTACTTGGTGCGCGTTCCTCCATACTTTCTAATGTGACATTTCTTAAGTCATCGCTTCCTTCAGATATTATACGAGTGACAAATGCACAGGCTGATCTCTCTGTTCTATTGTTTTCTAACTGACCCTCCCTCCCTTTGCCTAGTTTATAAGATTCTCTAAACTTGCTACCATCCTTTCCCCCAACACACCTGCACCCATGTCATTTAGATGCAATCCATCCTTACTGTACAAATTGTACCCAAGTGAAAAGTCAGCCCAGTGTTCTAAAAAGTCAAACCCCTCATTTTACACCATGTTTATAACATGACCTTAGCTCCTTCTGCCTTACTGAGTTAGCACACGGCACTGGTAATATCTCAGAAAATATTACTTTGGAGGTCCTTGCTTTAAGCTTGCTACCTAACTCCCTGAAGTCATTTTTTAGGACTCTCCATCTCCCGCTGATTCCTTCATTAGTACCAATATGCACCATGACTGCAGGATCAGACCCCCATCCCACTAACAATCTATCAATACGCTCCACAATATGCCTAACACGAGCCCCTGGAAGACAGCAAACTGTTCTATGTCTGGATGACAAATTACCCTATCAACCTTCCTAATAATAGAGTCACCTACCACCAACATCTGTCTCAGGCCCTGACTTGTATGCCCCTCTTCCACGGCTGAAGGAAGGACTGTTAACTATAGTATGCCCCTCTACCATGTCTGAAGGACTGCCCACCATAGTATACTGCTCTTCCACAACTAAAGGACTGTTCGCTATACTAGGCCAACCAGCCCTCTCTGACACTGCCACTCCCGAATTGATATCCCCAACATCTTCACTTAATCTGGCAAATCTGTTGGGGTGTACCAGCTCAGAACTGGCCTGTCTCTTCCGCTTACCTTTACTTCGCCCTCTAACTGTGACCCCGCTACATCCTGGAGTCTCCTCATCTGAATCCTCCCCATTCCCACTGCTAGAACCATTAGCAACCAGCTCAGTCCTATCCATTTCCCTTTCAAGTGTCTGAATTTCATGCAGTGTTGTAATTCATTCCTCCAGATCTCCAATATGAGTTTCTAAAGAGACAATATGCTCACATTTGCCACAAACATATAATTACTGAAGTGGCTGCTCTAGTGATGCAAACATGTGGCAAGCTGTACACTGAATGAGATTCTCACACATTATTACGAAAAGGTTTAACTTAAAAATATAAAATAACTATATTTCTTTCCTAATATATGGTGAGTTCATGGAATCATCAATTACTAGTGGGAATATCACTCCTAGCCAGCAGGAGGAGGCAAAGAGCACTACAGCAAAACTGCTATATATGTCACTTCCCTTACCCATAATCCCCCAGTCATTCTCTTTGCCTGCGGTGCAAGGAGGAGGTGAAGTTTTAGTGTCTGATCTATAATCAAGATGTTTTTATTTTAAAGCAGAGTAGGTTTGCTCTGATCTTTCTAAAGGGTCTAGCCTTAGCCCATGTCAGTCTCTTCTGTAGGGCAGTGGTGGCTTTTAAGCAATTGGGAACTTGTGGGGTACAATCCTCACTGCGTTTTCCCAAAACATTTTGCTGCCCTATTTAGATAGCCTGAGTAAGTTTACTCAGTCTTTCTGTATTTCCACAGGTCCATGTGAGGGATGGCATCCTCTCAAACCAGGTGAGCTGTCCTGCTGCCGGGCAGATGAATATTAAGGTAAGTGCCAGTTTTATTTTTCTATGTAAGCGCCATTTTTATTTTTCTATGTAAGCAGGGAAATGTGGCACTTATTCAGCTGAAGTGCTGCAGGGCGACGTTTTTTATTATTCCCGTCAGGGTGCAGGTTTTTATGGCAGTTTTTGCAGGCACTGTTAGTGTGAGGAGTTATTTATTTTATTGATGGCTCAGTGAGGATCCGTTTTTAGTAACAGATTATGTACTTTTATTAGGGGGTTTATGGTTTGTTTTTAAGCCTGTTTTCAAGAAAGTTGTTTTAAAAAATAAATAAATAAATGGCTTTTTTGTGAGCTGTAGGACCGCCCCTTTTTGGGAGGTTCTGATTCCGTGATGTCAGAGTTTTTTGGCGCTTTTCTTCACTTCCTGTAAGAGTGAGGTGCGCATATTTCAGATGGCTCTGCTGTTTAGAAGGCTTCTTGCTGTTTTTGCTTCTCTAGAATCCAGATTGTAAACAGGATCGTTTTTTTCCTCAGTTTGCTGCGGGTTGCAGGACAGGTAGGGCACCTCAGTAATTGTGCTGATGTGTAGAGTGTTGCCTGGGGTATGTTTTCTTGATTTGGTAAATTTAAGGGAAACATTTATTTAAGAACGTATTTTTGGTTCTGTGTTATATCCTTTGTTAAAAGATAATACAAAAAAAAAAGTTAAAAAAAAAAGTTACATTTTTTATTTTCTTTTTTTTGTATTATGGTTCAGGAATCTGTGCAGGATGTTACCTGTAGCTTATGTTTTGTTATTGAAAGAACTTTAGCTTATAGAAATAGACTTTTTGACCGTGAGCCATCATTAGCTAAGGCGGATGCTGTATAGGAGCCTCCTGTTTCATATGTGCCCCAGTTTTCTCCTCAAGCCCCCCAAATCCTATTCATCTGCACATGCAGTGCCCTGCGTTTCCTCTCATGCTCCGTCAGGAGTTATTTTGCAAGATGTTGCTGCCCAGATATCTTCTGCGGCATCTGAGGCGCTGTCTGCTTTTCCCATGCTGCAGGGAAAACGCAAAAGGAAATTTAAAGAAACAGTAAGTAAGGTTTCTGATCCTGAGGTGACTAATCAAAGTATTTCCTCTCAGAAGTCTGAGGATGAAGATTCTTCGGGTGCATCTGAGGGTGAAATTTCGGATTTAGGCAGTATAATTCCTTCTGCTGATGCTGAGTTTGTTTCCTTCAGATTTAAGCTGGAACACCTCCGCTTGTTACTTTAGGAGGTTTTGGCTACCTTGGATGACTCCGATACTACTATCATTGTTAACCCTAAGAAGTCTAGTAAGCTGAACAAATATTTTGATGTTCCCTCTGCGGTGGAGGTATTTCCTGTTCCAGACCGTGCTTCTGAGATTATTGCACAGGAGTGGGAGAGACCTGGTGTTCCTATAGCTGACTCTATTAAGGAGTCGTGGCAAACGGTTCCTAATGTGGAAGGAGCTATTTCCACTTTGGCTAAGAGGACCACTATTCCCTTAGAGGATAGTTGTTCTTTTAAGGATCCAAAGGATAAGAAATTGGAGGCATTATTAAAGAAAATGCATGTTCACCAAGGTCTTCAATGACAGCCTGCGGTGTGTATTGCTACTGTTACCAGCGCTGCAGCGTACTGGTTTGATGCTTTGTCTGATTCTATTCAGATATATACTCCTCTTGAGGAGATCTAGGACAAGATTAAGTCTCTTAAGTTAGCTAATTCTTTAATTACGGATACTTCCTTACAGGTCATTAAACTAGGAGCAAAAATGTCTGGTTTTGCGGTTCTAGCTTGCAGAGCCCTTTGGTTAAAGTCCTGGTCTGCAGATTTTTATTCTAAGTCTAAGTTATTAACTATTCCCTACAAGGGTAAGACCTTGTTTGGGCCTGGTTTGGCTGAAATTATTTCAGATATCACAGGAGGAAAGGGATCTTTTCTTCCTCAAGATAGAGAAAATAAGCAGAAAGGACGTCAGAGTAATTTCTGCTTCTTTCGTAACTTTAGAGGTAAACCCTCCGCTTCCTCTTCCAAGCAGGAACTATTCAAGTCTTCCTGGAAGTCTGGTCAGTCTTGGAACAAGGGGAAACAGTCTAAGAAGCCTGCGGCTGACTCCAAGTCAGCAGAAAGGTCGGCCCCCGATCCAGGAATGGATCTAGTAGGGGGCAGGCTTTCTCATTTTGCTCAGGTTTGGATACGAGATGTCCCAGACCTGTAGGCCGTGGAAATTGTATCTCAGGGGTACAAGATAGAATTCAAGTCTTTTCCTCTCAGAGGCAGGTTTCTTCTCTCAAGATTAGACCAGATAAAGAGAGAGGCGTTCTTAAATTGTATCAAGGATCTTTTTGCCCTAGGAATTATAGTTCCAGTTCCTATGCAGGAACATGGTCTGGGATTTTATTCAAATCTGTTTGTTGTTCCCAAGAAAGAGGGGACTTTCAGATCTATTTTAGACCTAAAGTGTTTAAACAAGTTCCTCAGAGTACCATCCTTCAAGATGGAGACTATACGTTCCATTCTTCCTTTGGTTCAAGAGGGTCAGTTTATGACAACCATAAACTTAAAGGATGCGTACCTTCATGTTCCCATTCACCGGGATCATCACAAGTTTCTAAGGCTTGCTTTCTTAGACACTAATTTCCAGTTTGTGGCTCTTCCTTTCGGCCTTGCCACAACTCCCAGAATTTTTTCAAAGGTCCTGGGGGGCTCTTTTGGCAGTGATCCGGTCTCGGGGCATTGCCGTTGCACCTTATCTGGACAACATTCTGTTTCAGGCGCCTTCTTTTCAACAAGTAAGCTCTCATACGGAGATCTTGTTGTCTTTTCTTTGCTCCCATGTTTGGAAGGTAAATTCGGGAAAGAGCTCTCTGCTTCCAGCCACAAGAGTAGTTTTTTTAGGGACCATAATAGACTGCCTACTAATGAAGATATTTCTGACAGAGGTCAGAAAAACAAAGATCTTCGACTCTTGACTTGTCCTTCAGTCCTCTTCTCAGCCGTCAGTGACTCTATGTATGGAGGTAATTGGTCTGATGGTAGCTTCCATGGACATAGAAACATAGAATTGACGGTAGATAAGAACCAAAAAGGCCCATCAAGTCTACCCATATTACATGTTACTTTTTCCTTAGGATAGCCTTATGTATGTCCCAGGCATTTTTAAATTCCTTTACAGTCTTTGTGTTTACCACCTCAAATGGAAGTTCATTCCATGAATCCACCACCCTTTCTGTAAAAAAATGCTTCCTTAAATTTCTCCTGAATCTGCTACCCTCTAACTTTAGATTGTGACCCTTTGTTTTGGCATTTATTTTTTGTGAATAATGCTTTCAGCTTCTATTTTATTAAATCCCTTCATATATTTGAAGGTTTCTATCATGTCACCTCTTTCCCTTCTATCCTCTAAACTATACATATTTAGATCATAGAGTCTTTCTTTGTACGTTTTATATTTTAGACCATGTACCATTTAAGTAGCCCTCCTTTGGACAGCTTCTAGTTTATTTATATCTTTCTGAAGATATGGTCTCCAGAACTGTACACAGTATTCCAGATTTGGTCTAACTAATGATCTGTAAAGTGGCATAAGAACCTTGCTATTTCTCCTACTAAAACCTCTTCCAATGCAACCAAGCATTTGACTGGCCTTGCTGGCTGCACTGCGGCATTGTGTACCAAATTTTAAATCGTCTGAAATAATAATTCCCAAATCCCTTTCTTCTTTAATTACAGTCAGTAATGTACCATTGAGACTATAATCGGCCTTTGGGTTTTTGGATCCTATATGCATAATTTTGCTCTTGGTAATATTAAATTTCAGATCCCATTTATTTGACCAGTCCTCTAGTTTATTAATATCACAGTTCATTTGATCAAATCCTCCTGGAACATCTACCCTGTTACAAATTTTTGTATCATCAGCAAACAAGCAATCCTTCCCTTAAGCCCACTTCCAATATCACTTATGAACACGTTAAACAGAACAGGCCCAAGAACTGACCCTTGGGGAACACCACTAGTAGCTGAAGCCTCATTTGAATGTACTCCATTAATTGAAACCCTCTGTCGTCTATCTTTAAGCCAGCATTCTACCCACTTAACAATCTTAGCATCTATTCCAAGGCAATACATTTTGTGAATAAGTTTGTTGTGTGGGACGGTGTTAAATGCTTTGCTGAAGTCTAGATATGCAACATCTATGGCTCCTCCCTGGTCTATTATTTTAGTTACATGGTCAAAGAAATCAATTAGATTAGTCAGGCATGATCTTCCAGCAGTGAAACCATGTTGTCCTTTGTCTTCTAAGTTGTTTGTCTGAATGAAAGATACAAGTCTTTCCTTTAAAAGAGTTTCCATTAATTTCCCTGCAATTGAGGTCAAACTGACTGGCCTATAGTTAGCAGAATCTTCCCTACTACCCTTTTTATGAAGAGGGACTACATTGGCAATTTTCCAGTCTTTTGGAACAACTCCTGTTAGAAGTGACTGATTAAATAAATCAGCTAATGGAGTAGCTATTACGGATCAAAGTTCTCTTAGACCCACAGACTTATTAACTTTTATTTTTGATAAAGCCCTTGAAACCTCTTCCTCTGTAAAAAGAAAGTACTACTCACATTATTTACAGTAACATCCCTTAATAGCATCTCATTATCTTTACCATCTGTTGTAAAGACTGAACAAAAGTAATCATTTAAGCAGTTTGCTATTTGTTTATCTTCTTCCACTACTCTATCCTCATTCTTGAGTCTAACTATCCCTCTGATCCGTTTGCTCGTTTCCATCTCAGACCTCTGCAGTTATGCATGTTAAGGCAATGGAATGGGGACTATGTGGATCTGTCTCCGTAAATATTTCTGAATCAGGCGACAAGGGACTCTCTTCCATGGTGGTTGTCTCAGGAACACCTCTCCCAGGGAACTTGCTTTTGCAGACCTTCCTGGGTGATCATGACCATGGATGCCAGCCTTCTAGGTTGGGGAGCAATTTTGGGGTCATTGAAGACTCAGGGTCTTTGGACTTGGGAGGAGTCAGTTCTCTCTATAATCATTCTAGAACTGAGAGCAATTTTCAATACTCTACTGGCCTGGCCTCAGTTAGCCTTAGCCCGGTTTATCAGGTTCCAGTCGGACAACTTAACTTCGGAGTGGACAATTGGGAGGCAGATTTTCTAAGCCGACAGACCTTTCATCCGGAGGAGTGGGAACTCCATCCGGAAGTATTTTCCAGTTTAATCCTCAATTGGGGGCAGCCAGAACTGGATCTCATGGCTTCTCGGCAGAATGCCAAGCTTCTGAGGTACGGCTCAAGGTCAAGGGAGACACAGGCTTTCTTGATAGATGCTCTGGCGGTTCCTTGGAATTTCAGTCTAGCATACATATTTCCTCCGTTCACTCGCCTGCCAAGAGCCATTGCTCAGATCAAGCAGGAGAGGGTGTCGGTGATTCTCATAGCGCCGGCGTGGCCTCGCAGGATTTGGTATGCAGATTGAGTGGAAATGTTGTTTCTACCTCCGTGGAGACTCCCTCTGAGGAAGGACCTTCTACTTCAGGGTCCTCTTCTTCATCCAAATCTTGTTTCTCTGAAGCTGACCGCTTGGAGATTGAACGCTTGATTTTAACTAAGCATGGGTTTTCATAGTCGGTCATTGAGACCATGATTCAGGCTCATAAGCCTGTGACAAGAAAGATTTACTATAAGATATGGTGTAAATATCTGTATTGGTGTGAATCCAGAGGCTACTCTTGGAGTAGAGTCAGGATTCCTAGGATTTTGTCAGCTAGTACTCTGAAAGGTCAGATTTCCGCATTCTCTATTTTGTTGCATAAGCGTTTGGCGGATGCAACAGATGTGCAATCTTTTTGTCAGGCATTGGTTAGAATTAGGCCTGGGTTTAAGCCCGTTACTCCTCCCTGAAGTCTTAACCTTGTTCTTAGAGTTTTACAGCGGGCTCTGTTTGAACCTATGCATTCCTTAGATATCAAGATGTTATCTTGGAAGGTTTTGTTTCTTGTTACTATTTCTTCTGCTCAGAGAGTTTTGGCACTTTCAGCTCTGCAGTTTGTTTCTTCTTATCTTATTTTTCATTCTGATAAGGTGGTTTTACGTACTAAATTAGGTTTCCTAACTAAGGTTGTTTCAAACAAGAATATTAATCAAGAGATTGTGGTTCCTTCTTTGTGTCCTAATCCTCCTTCTCCTAAGGATCGTTTCTTGCACAACCTAGATATTGTGCGTGCATTGAAGTTCTATCTTCAGGCAACTAAGGACTTTCGTTAGTCTTCTGCTTTGTTTGTTTTTCTGGGAAGCGCAAGGGTTAGAAAGCTACCGGCTACTTCTCTTTCTCTTTGGCTAAGGAGTATTATATGTTTGGCCTATGAGACTGCTGGACAGCAACCTCCTGAGAAAATCACTGCTCATTCCACGAGGGCTGTTTCTTCTTCCTGGGCATTTAAAGATGAAGCTTCTGTGGAACAGTTTTGCAAGGCTGCAACTTGGTCCTCTTTGCATACTTTTTCAAAGTTTTATAAATTTGATACTTTTGCCTCAGCTGAGGCTTCTTTTGGGAGAAGGGTTGTTCAAGCGATGGTGCCTTCTGTTTAGGTCTACCTGTCTTGTCCCTCCCTTATCATCTGTATCCTCTATCTTGGGTATTGATTCCCACTAGTAATTGATGATTCTGTGGACTCACCATATCTTAGGAAAGAAAACATCATTTATGCTTACCTGATAAATGTATTTATTTCCGGATATGGTGGAGTCCACGGCCCACCCTTTATTTAAGACAGTTATTTTTTTCTAAAACCTCAGGCACCTCTACACTTTTGTGTTATCTTCTTTTTACATTTTTCCTTTGGCCGAATGACTGGAGGTTATGGGTAAGGGGAGTGACATATATAGCAGCTTTGTTGTAGTGCTCTTTGCCTCCTCCTGCTGGCCAGGAGTGATATTACCACTAGTAATTGATGATTCCGTGGACTCACCATATCTGGAAATAAATAAATTTATCAGGTAAGCATAAATTTTGTTTTCCCCTTGGTTACTCCAAATCCTTGTTTGCCTAACTTCCTTGTTTAGGTAACTCCTTTACTTAAATATAAAACCTTACTTTAACAGATACTCAATGCAGCAAACCCTCTCAGAGCAGGCTCCAAGAGTTATTGCTTTAAATTTATAGTCTAGGTAGGCCCAAACAGGTGAAAATCTCTCCCCTAATTATCCACACAGGAAGCAAAAAAAAAATGTTTGAAACAAGCTTAGATGAAAACAGTTATTTTTTAAAATGTGCCCTTTACACAGCAAACAATTAAAAACTCCCCTTGTTTGGGAAACTCCAAATCCTTGTTTGCCTAACTTCCTTGATTTGGTAACTACTTTACTTAAACAGAAAATCTTACTTTAACAGATAATCAATGCAGCAGACCCTCTCAGAGCACGCTCTAAGAGTTAATGCTTTAAATTTATAGTCTAGGTAGGCCAAAACAGGTGAAAATAATCCCTCCCTAATTACCCACACAGGAAACAAAAACAAAAAACAAATGGCTAGATTACGAGTTCGGTGTTAGCTTTAAAAAGCAGCATTAAGGGGTCCTAACGCTGCTTTTTAACGCCCGCTGGTATTACGAGTCTGGCAGGTACAGGTGTACTGCTCACTTTTCTTCTGCGACTTTTCCATACCGCAAATCCCCTTACATCAATTGCGTATCCTATCTTTTTAATGGGATTTGCCTAATGCTGGTATTACAAGTCTTGGAAGAAGTGAGCGGTACAGCCTCTACCTCCAAGACTCCTACCGCATATAAAAGTCAGTAGTTAAGAGTTTTATGGGCTAACGCCGGAACATAAAATTCTTAACTAAAGTGCTAAAAAGTACACTAACACCCATAAACTACCCATTAACCCCTAAACAGAGGCCCCCAACATCGCAAAAACTATAATAAAATAATTTAACCCCTAATCTGCCGACCGGACATCGCCGCAACCTACATTATACCTATGAACCCCTAATCTGCTGCCCCCAACGTCGCCGCCACCTAACTACAATTATTAACCCCTAATATGCCGACCGGACATCGCCGCAACTTTAATAAATTATTAACCCCTAAACCGCCTCACTCCCGCCTCGCAAACACTAGTTAAATTTTATTAACCCCTAATTTGCCCCCCCCCAACGTCGCCGACACCTACCTACAATTATTAACCCCTAATCTGCCACCCCAATGTCGCTGCTACTATATTAAATGTATTAACCCCTAAACCTAAGTCTAACCCTAACACCCCCTAACTTAAATCTATTTTTAATAAATCTAAATAAAATTACTATAATTAAATAAATTATTCCTATTTAAAAATAAATACTTACCTATAAAATAAACCATAAGATTGCTACAATATAACTAATAATTACATTGTAGCTATTTTAGGATTTATATTTATTTTACAGGCAAATTTGTATTTATTTTAACTAGGTACAATAGCTATTAAATAGTTAATAACTATTTAATAGCTACCTAGTTAAAATAATTACAAAATTACATGTAAAATAAATCCTAACCTAAGTTACAAATACACTTAACACTACACCATCAATAAATTAATTAAATAAATTAACTACAATTATCTAAAATAAAATACAATTAAATAAACTAAACTATAGTACAAAAAAACAAACACTAAATTACAAAAAATAAAAAAATATTACAAGAAGTTTAATCTAATTACACCTAATTTAATCCCCCTAATAAAATAAAAAAGCCCCCCAAAATAATATTCCCTACCATAAACTAAATTACAAATAGCCCTTAAAAGGGCCTTTTGTGGGGCATTGCCCCAAAGTAATCAGCTCTTTTACCAGCCCTTAAAAGGGCTTTTTGCGGGGCATTGCCCCAAAGTAATCAGCTCTTTTACCTGTAAAAAAATGAAATACAATACCCCCCCAACATTACAACCCATCACCCACCCCTACTCTAAAACCCACCCGATCCCCCTTAAAAAAAAACTAACACTACCCCATTGAAGATCACCCTACCTTGAGCCTTCTTCAGCCAACCGGGCACCGATGGGGCAGAAGAGGAGATCCGGACCGGCACAAGTCTTCATCCGATCTGGCCAGAAGTCTTCATCCATCGGGCAGAAGAGGTCCTCCATCCAGCAGAAGTCTTCATCCAAGCGGCATCTTCTATCTTCATCCTTCCGGCGATGAGCGGTTCCATCTTGAAGACCTCCGGCGCGGAACATCCTTCTTGACCGACGACTACCCGACGAATGGCAGGTCCTTTAAATGACGTCATCCAAGATGGCGTCCCTCGAATTCCGATTGGCTGATAGGATTCTATCAGCCAATCGGAATTAAGGTAGGAAAAATCCGATTGGCTTGACCTCGCATTCTATTGGTTGATCCAATCAGCCAATCGGATTGAACTTCAATCCGATTGGCTGATTAAATCAACCAATCGGATTTTTCCTACCTTAATTCCGATTGGCTGATAGAATCCTATCAGCCAATCGGAATTTGAGGGGCGCCATCTTGGATGACGTCATTTAAAGGAATATTCATTTGTCATTAGTCCGTCGGCCTAGAAGGATGTTCCGCGCCGGAGGTCTTCAAGATAGAGCCGCTCATCGCCGGAAGGATGAAGATAGAAGATGCCGCTTGGATAAAGACTTCTGCTGGATGGAGGACCTCTTCTGCCCCGATTGGATGAAGACTTCTGGCCGGATCAGATGAAGACTTGTGCCGGTCCAGATGTCCTCTTCTGCCCCATCGGTGCCCGGCTGGCTGAAGACGGCTCAAGGTAGGGTGATCTTCAATGGGGTAGTGTTAGGTTTCTTTTAAAGGGGATCGGGTGGGTTTTAGAGTAGGGGTGTGTGGGTGGTGGGTTGTAATGTTGGGGGGTATTGTATTTCTTTTTTTTACAGGTAAAAGAGTTGATTACTTTGCGGCAATGCCCCGCAAAAAGCCCTTTTAAGGGCTGGTAAAAGAGCTGATTACTTTGGGGCAATGCCCCGCAAAAGGCCCTTTTAAGGGCTATTTGTAATTTAGTGTAGGGTAGGGAATTTTATTATTTTGGGGGGCTTAGATTAGGTGTAATTAGATTAAACTTCTTGTAATATTTTTTATTTTTTGTAATTTAGTATTTGGGTTTTTTTGTACTATAGTTTAATTTATTTAATTGTATTTTATTTTAGATAATTGTAGTTCATTTATTTAATTAATTTATTGATAGTGTAGTGTTAGGTGTATTTGTAACTTAGGTTAGGATTTATTTTACAGGTAATTTTGTAATTATTTTAACTAGGTAGCTATTAAATAGTTATTAACTATTTAATAGCTATTGTACCTAGTTAAAATAAATACAAAGTTGCCTGTAAAATAAATATAAATCCTGAAATAGCTACAATGTAATTATTAGTTATATTGTAGCTATCTTATGGTTTATTTTATAGGTATTTATTTTTAAATAGGAATAATTTATTTAATTATAGTAATTTTATTTAGATTTATTAAAAATAGATTTAGGTTAGGGTTAGACTTAGGTTTAGGGGTTAATACATTTAATATAGTAGCGGCGAAGTTGGGGGCGGCAGATTAGGGGTTAATAATTGTAGTTAGGTGGTGGTGACGTTGGGGGCGGCAGATTAGATGTTAATAACTATAATGTAGTTGTCGGCGATGTTAGGGGCAGCAGATTAGGGGTTCATAGGTATAATGTAGGTGGCGGCGGTTTACGGAGCGGCAGATTTGGGGTTAATAATATTATGCAGGTGTCGGCGATGTTGGTGGCGGCAGATTAGGGGTTAATAAATATAAGATTAGGGGTGTTTAGACTCGGGGTTCATGTTAGGGTGTTAGGTGTAGACTTAGAAAGTATTTCCCCATAGGAAGCAATGGGGCTGCATTAGGAGCTGAACGCTGCTTTTTTGCAGGTGTTTTTTTTTCAGCCAGCTCAGCCCCATTGTTTCCTATGGGGAAATCGTGCACGAGCACGTTTTGCCAGCTTACCGCTACCGTAAACAACGCTGGTATTATAGGTAGAAGTGGCGCTAAATTTGCTCAATGCTCACTTTTCTGAGGCTAACGCAGCCATTCAGAAAACTTGTAATACCAGCGTTGTTTAAAGTGTGCGCTGGAAAAAAAGGCTCGTTAGCAACGCAAGTTTTTACCGACAAAACTTGTAATCTAGCCGAAAGTTTGAAACAAGCTTAAAGGAAAACAGTTATTAAATGCACCCTTTACACAGAAAATAATTTAAAACTCCCCTTGTTTAGGTAACTTCTTTACTTTTCACTTAGAAAATTTTACTTTAACAGATAATCAATGCAGCAGACCCTCTCAGAGCCCTGTATTGCTACAGTAAAGTGAGTATGAGAAAGTATTGTTACAGTAGAGTGAGTACAAGAAAGTATTGTTACAGTAGAGTGAGTACAAGAAAGTATTGGTACAGTAAAGTGAGTATGAGAAAGTATTGTTACAGTAGAGTGAGTACGAGAAAGTATTGCTACAGTAAAGTGAGTACGAGAAAGTATTGCTACAGTAAAGTGAGTACAAGAAAGTATTGTTACAGTAGAGTGAGTACGAGAAAGTATTGCTACAGTAAAGTGAGTATGAGAAAGTATTGCTACAGTAAAGTGAGTACAAGAAAGTATTGTTACAGTAGAGTGAGTACGAGAAAGTATTGCTACAGTAAAGTGAGTATGAGAAAGTATTGCTACAGTAAAGTGAGTATGAGAAAGTATTGCTACAGTAAAGTGAGTATGAGAAAGTATTGTTACAGTAGAGTGAGTACGAGAAAGTATTGCTACAGTAAAGTGAGTATGAGAAAGTATTGCTACAGTAAAGTGAGTATGAGAAAGTATTGTTACAGTAGAGTGAGTACGAGAAAGTATTGCTACAGTAAAGTGAGTATGAGAAAGTATTGCTACAGTAAAGTGAGTATGAGAAAGTATTGTTACAGTAGAGTGAGTACGAGAAAGTATTGCTACAGTAAAGTGAGTACAAGAAAGTATTGTTACAGTAGAGTGAGTACGAGAAAGTATTGCTACAGTAAAGTGAGTATGAGAAAGTATTGCTACAGTAAAGTGAGTATGAGAAAGTATTGTTACAGTAGAGTGAGTACAAGAAAGTATTGGTACAGTAGAGTGAGTACAAGAAAGTATTGCTACAGTAAAGTGAGTATGAGAAAGTATTGCTACAGTAAAGTGAGTACGAGAAAGTATTGCTACAGTAGAGTAAGTACGAGAAAGTATTGCTCCAGTAGAGTGGGTAAGAGGAAGTATTGCTCCAATAGAGTGGGTAAGAGGAAGTATTGCTTAAGTAGAGTAGGTAGGAGGTGGTATTGCTCCAGTAGAGTGGGTGAGAGGAAGTATTGCTCCAGTAAAGTGGGTAGGATGCGGTATTGCTTCAGTAGAGTGGGTAGGAGGAATTATTGCTACAGTAGAGTTGGTAGGAGGTGACATTCTCCAGTAAAGTGGGTAGGAGGAGGTATTGCTCCAGTAGAGTAGTTAGGAGGTGACATTGCTCCAGTAAAGTGGGTAGGAGGAAGTATTGCTCCAGTCAAGTGGGTAGGAGGAAGTATTGCTCCAGTAAAGTAGGTAGGAGGAAGTATTGCTCCGGTAAAGTGGGTAGGAGGAATTATTGCTCTAGTAGAATGCGTAGGAGGAAGTATTGCTCCAGTAGAGTGGGTAGGAGGAAATATTGCTCCAGAAGAGTTGGTAGGAGGAAGTATTGCTCCAGTAGAGTGCGTGGGAGGAAGTATTGCTCCAGTAGAGTGGGTGGGAGGAAGTATTGCTCCAGTAGAGTGGGTAGGAGGAAGCATTGCTCCAGTAAATTGGGTAGGAGGAAATATTCCTCCAGTAGAGTGGGTAGTAGGAAATATTGCTCCAGAAGTGTTGGTAGGAGGAAGTATTGCTCCAGTAAAGTGGGTAGGATGCGGTATTGCCCCAGTAAATTGGGTAGGAGGAAGTATTCCTCCAGTAGAGTGGGTAGGAGGAAGTATTGCTCCAGTAGAGTGCGTGGGAGGAAGTATTGCTCCAGTAGAGTGGGTGGGAGGAAGTATTTATCCAGTAGAGTGGGTAGGAGGAAGCATTGCTCCAGTAGAGTGGGTAGGAGGAAGTATTCATCCAGTAGAGCGGGTAGGAGGAAGTATTGCTCCAGTAGAGTGTGTGGGAGGAAGTATTGCTCCAGTAGAGTGGGTGGGAGGAAGTATTTCTCCAGTAGAGTGGGTAGGAGGAAGTATTTCTCCAGTAGAGTGGGTAGGAGGAAATATTCCTCCAGTAGAGTGGGTAGTAGGAAATATTGCTCCAGAAGTGTCGGTAGGAGGAAGTATTGCTCCAGTAAAGTGGGTAGGATGCGGTATTTCCCCAGTAAATTGTGTAGGAGGAAGTATTCCTCCAGTAGAGTGGGTAGGAGGAAGTATTGCTCCAGTAGAGTGCATGGGAGGAAGTATTGCTCCAGTAGAGTGGGTGGGAGGAAGTATTGCTCCAGTAGAGTGGGTAGTAGGAAATATTGCTCCAGAAGTGTCGGCAGGAGGAAGTATTGCTCTAGTAAAGTGGGTAGGATGCGTTATTGCCCCAGTAAATTGGGTAGGAGGAAATATTCCTCCAGTAGAGTGGGTAGGAGGAAGTATTGCTCCAGTAGAGTGGGTAGGAGGAAATATTGCTCCAGTAGAGTGGGTGGGAGGAAGTATTGCTCCAGTAGAGTGGGAGGAAGTATTCCTCCAGTAGAGTGGGTAGGAGGACGTATTGCTCCAGTAAAGTTAGTAGGATGCGGTATTGCCCCAGTAAATTGGGTAGGAGGAAATATTCCTCTAGTAGAGTGGGTAGTAGGAAATATTGCTCCAGAAGTGTTGGCAGGAGGAAGTATTGCTCCAGTAAAGTGGGTAGGATGCGGTATTGCCCCAGTAAATTGGGTAGGAGGAAGTATTCCTCCAGTAGAGTGGGTAGGAGGAAGTATTGCTCCAGTAGAGTGCGTGGGAGGAAGTATTGCTCCAGTAGAGTGCGTGGGAGGAAGTATTGCTCCAGTAGAGTGGGTGGGAGGAAGTATTTCTCCAGTAGAGTGGGTAGGAGGAAGTATTGCTCCAGTAGAGTGCGTGGGAGGAAGTATTGCTCCAGTAGAGTGGGTGGGAGGAAGTATTTCTCCAGTAGAGTGGGTAGGAGGAAGCATTGCTCCAGTAGAGTGGGTAGGAGGATGTCAGAGCCTGTACCTTTTAGGACCCAGCGCAGTTTCACCTAGTCCTGCCTACCTAACTAATAAAACACCTGAGATCACAGGCCTCTGTGCTTAGTATTTTGTATAGCAGTTTCAGAGCTGCTGATTCTCTAAGCTCTCTAAACATTTTGGATTACAAATATTCTACAGCTTTTTCTAACAACTGAAGAGTTATCTTTAACACTTCCTTCTGCATCTATCTGATGTCTTGCATGCAATAAGGAACTTTGTATTTTGGACAGTTCAACTACTTATAAACTTTCTGGAGTCCGTTAACCCTGACTGTTAATATTGTTATACCTCCTTTTCAGCAGCAAGGACATACCTTCACTCAATCTGGTAACTGTGCAGGAACAGACAGGACTATTTCACTCTGTCTCACTACCTAACAGCTAACCGCAATTCCGCAGCCTTACCTGCTTCACTGACAACTCCTCTCACTCAGCGGACAGCACGGAAGTCAAACGCAGGAGCACACAAGCGCTTAGGAGAAGCGTTACACACAGGGACAACTCCTGCAATCTCTGTAATAGCTCAGCCACAGGAATACCTAGCACAGCATCCGGAGTCACAGTAAGAGTATTATCTAATAGACTATACTTATAACAAGAAGTTTTCCTTACTGTGTTGTAAAGTAATTTCAGTCATATTCCTGCCTAACGGTTGCTCTTGCTTCTAATAGAGACTATTTCTAATACTCAGTTTGTTTCCCAAAAGTCTGCAGATTCAGAGCACACTTCCTGCAGGGTTAATATTCTTTCAATCTATCACTGGATTATACTCAAGGGTTAATTCTAACTTTCTTACAACCCTCTTGGGGATTCAAAGACTAAATTCATTTCCCTGCTGCAGTTTGCACTTTCCCATAGTGCATCTTGGCATGGAGCTGATAAAAAACTAATCTATTTACATATATATATATATATATATATATATATATATATATATATATATATATATATATATATATATATATATATATATAATTACAGTCTTAAATTCTGCAGTTGTGCTCCTAAACCATTTAGCACATTATTTGCTCTAAGAGAATATTAGAGTAACATTACATAATACTAAGCCCCACCAAATGGAGCCAGCAGAAATTCCGCAACTCATCTATAACCTCACACAGAGGGTAGACCAGATTTCTCAGGCGGTTAGAGACCTTCAAGTTGAGAACCAATCACTACGTGATATAATAAAAGAATCTATTCATTTAAAAGGTGCTCATGACACACTACCCGAACCACAGGTCTCATTACCCGATACCTTTTCTGGAAACAGAAAAAGCTACAAACAGTTAAAAAATGCTTGTCATTTGCTTTTCAGTCTCCGCCCTCACAGTTACCCAACAGATAGAATTAAAGTCCTTTCTGTTGTCTCCTTTCTCCATGGAGAACCTAGGTCTTGGGCAGACAATCTATGCGAACACCAAGACCCTATAATGTCTTCACTCAGCCTCTTCTTCGACAACTTGGATGAATTGTATTTGGGCAAAGATGTTCAATTAGCAGCAGAGACCATGAGGAGAGACCTTAAGCAAGGGAAGAGGCCTGTTGAGGACTACATCTCAGAATTTAAACTATATGCCTCAGATTCGATGTGGAGTCCTGTCGCTCTCCGGAATCAATTTAGATTAGGGTTAGCCGAAACCCTCAAGGATGAATTAGCCCGTATAGACCTACCTCCTACTTTGGAAGCCTTGATGAGGGTTACGACCCAAATTGACAGAAGACTCCGCGAGAGGAGACATGAGAGATATCACACCGAAAGCTCACCAAAACCTAGTTCATCTTCAGCACGTAATCCTCCCTTGAGCCCTTCTTCACACTCTGTTCCCATGGAAATTGGGGTTGTTCGGGGTCCCATCACTCCAGCGGAAAGATTTCAGAGGAAAACACATAACCTGTGTATGTATTGTGCTGATGACTCACATACCATACAAGAATGCCCACTCTTATTAAAGAACAAGAAAAGTAAGTGTATTTCTATTAAATCAACTCACCTTCAGCATAATCAAATAACTTATTGTGGGTTATCCCTTGTTTTACAGTGGGACCACAAAAGACTTCCTACTGATGCCATCGTGGATTCTGGTGCTTTTGGGAACTTTATCGATTCCGGTCTAGTTAATTCCAATAAAATACCACTTGTCTTGAAATCAAAACCACTTGTTGTCAGAGTTATTGACGGGTCTACTGTTACCACTGGTCCCATAACCCATCATACTATACCACTAGAAGTCATAACTAAAGAGGGCCATATAGAACATATTTCGTTTTGATGTCCTACCATCACCAGACTTCCCTGTAGTTTTGGGGATCTCATGGTTACAACAACATGAACCTAGCATAACCTGGTCGTCTTCAAAAATTTGTTTTAACTCAGATTATTGCCTTAATACTTGTTTTTCCAAACAGTGTCTTCTACAAACTACTTCAGTACATCCAGTTCTACCTCCTGATTATATCGATTTCACTGATGTCTTCAGCAAATCAGAAGCAGAGAACCTGCCTCCCCATCGGACCTACGACTGCCTGATACAATTACAGCCAGGAGCCACTATTCCTTTCGGACATGTTTATCCATTAAATCAACCCGAACTACAACACCTCAAGACCTACTTAGAAGACAACATAAAGAAAGGTTTTATCAGACCATCAACCTCCCCAGCAGGCGCAGGGATGTTCTTCGTCACGAACAAGGATGGCACTCTCCGGCCCATTATAGATTATCGGGAGTTAAATAAGAGAACAATAGAAAACCAGTATCCCCTACCTTTGATCCCGGAGTTGATCGAATGCCTCTCAGAAGCCACCATTTACACAAAACTCGACCTCAGAGGGGCATATAATCTAATCCGTATCCGCGAAGGTGACGAATGGCTCACAGCGTTTAGAACGAGATATGAGTTATATGAATATCTTGTGATGCCATTCGGCCTTTGCAACGCCCCGGCAACTTTCCAACATTTTATAAATGATGTTTTTCGAGATTTGTTGGATAGTTGCGTTGTGGTATACCTGGATGACATCCTTATATTTTCCAAATCTCTCACAGAACACAGAAAACATGTTAGATGGGTGCTGTCCCGACTACGTGTCCATAAACTGTACGCCAAGTTAGAGAAGTGTCAATTCCATTGCTCTCAGATCTCGTTCTTGGGCTATGAGATTTCACCACAGGGCATAAGTATGCAACATAAGAAAGTGGAAACTCTTCTAGACTGGCCGCAACCCAAGAATAAGAAGGAACTCCAAAGATTTTTGGGGTTCTCAAACTATTACCGTAAGTTCATCAAAGGGTTCTCAAAGGTTGCAAGACCACTTACTCAACTTACTAGCAACTCCAAACCGTTCAGTTGGACCGATGAAGCATCTTCTGCCTTTGATTTCCTCAAAGCCAGTTTCTCAAGTGCCCCTATACTGCGTTTTCCAGATTTGAACTTACAATTTGTTTTAGAAGTTGACTCTTCCGACTTTGCTACTTGAGCTGTTTTGTCTCAGAGACGATCTCCTTCCGAACCACTGCATCCGGTCTCCTTCTTCTCCAAAATTATGAGTTCAGCGGAGATGAACTACTCCATAGGAGATAAAGAACTTTTAGCGATACGCAGAGCTTTGGAAAATTGGAGACATCTCCTAGAAGGAGCTAAATTCCCCATAACCATCTACACCGATCACAAGAACCTACAGTATTTGCAGTCTAACAAAACACTCTCTGCTAGACAAGTCCGTTGGTTCTTATTTTTCTCCAGGTTTGACTTTCACATCATCTACCGTCCTGCAAATAAAAATGGTAAGGCAGATGCCCTATCCAGAATTTATACAAAACCAACTTCTCAGTTCAACACCACTTCAATCATACCGAGTGAGCGGTTCATTGCCCTCTCTACTTCTCTACTGAAAGAGATTCAAGATTCCTACGCTACCGACAAAGACCTACCACTCCAAAGACTGACGCAAAAATCGGGTACTTATTATTTTGAAGATAAGATTTATGTCTCTCCCAGATTAAGATCAGCACTATTAAGGGAACATCATGACTCACCATTTTCCGGACACCCTGGAGTAAACCGAACAATAGATCTTATACAAAGAGAATTTTGGTGGCCTGATTTAAAGAAAACAGTCCATGATTATGTAACATCCTGCTCCACCTGTGCTATCTCAAAATCAGAAAAGAACAGACCCTACGGTCTGTTGATGCCACTCCCTATTCAACAAAGACCCTGGGAACAAATCTCCATGGATTTTATTGTCGACCTACCGCCTTCCAGGAGACATACTACCTTCTTAGTCATAATCGACATGTTTACAAAAATGGGACATTTCATCCCATATCATAAATTACCTACCTCTGTTGAAACTGCTAATTTATTTCTTGAAAACATAATAAAACTCCATGGAACACCGGCCAGAATAATCACGGACAGAGGTACGCAATTTACCTCCAGGTTTTGGAAGAAATTATGTTCTCTATTACAGATAAACCACAGATATACTACTTCATTCCATCCACAGACCAATGGCCAAACTGAACGTCTGAATCAGTGGCTTGAGGAATATATCAGATGTTATTGCAACCAACAGCAAAATGATTGGGTGGATTATTTACCCATGGCCGAATTCGCCTACAACAGCCTAAAGAATTCTTCAACAAAACTATCTCCATTTTTTGCCTCTTATGGATATTACCCCACATTTCACATTAACTCAGACGTATCTTCTACTTCCCCTCATTTAGAAGATTACAGCAGACAACTTATTGATGGCTTTTCTACTATCACCCAGAATATTCAAAAGGCTCAAGAAAGCCAAAAACACTATTACGACCTCCGAAGAAGAACTCCCCCATCATATACCATAGGGGACAGAGTTTGGCTCTCCACAAAAAACTTGCGTCTGCAGGTGCCATCCAAGAAATTAGCTTCCCGTTTTATAGGACCATTCCATGTGAGTCGTATTGTAAATGAAAATGCTGTCACGTTGGATTTACCTCCTCAAATTAAAGTTCATCCCACATTTCATGTCTCGTTACTCAAACCTTATAGACCGACTAGAAACACTGAATCAGTATTACCACCTACATTGTCCCCTGGAGAAACTGACACTTATGAAGTGAAATCACTATTAGATTCCAGATACCGGGGTTCCGTTTTGGAATACTTAGTGAGATGGAAGAACTATCCTCCTGAGGATGATACCTGGGAACCGGCTTCCAATCTGAACGCTCCACGTCTCGTGTCTCTATTTCATAGATGGAATCCGGACCGTCCTGCACCTCGAGCTGTGGGACAGCTCGCTTGAGGAGGGGGTGATGTCAGAGCCTTTACCTTTTAGGACCCAGCGCAGTTTCACCTTGTCCTGCCTACCTAACTAATAAAACACCTGAGATCACAGGCCTCTGTGCTTAGTATTTTGTATAGCAGTTTTAGAGCTGCTGTTTCTCTAAGCTTGCTAAACATTTTGGATTACAAATATTCTACAGCTTTTTCTAACAACTGAAGAGTTATCTTTAACACTTCCTTCTGCATCTATCTGATGTCTTGCATGCAATAAGGAACTTTGTATTTTGGACAGTTCAACTACTTATAAACTTTCTGGAGTCCGTTAACCCTGACTTTTAATATTGTTATACCTCCTTTTCAGCAGCAAGGACATACCTTCACTCAATCTGGTAACTGTGCAGGAACAGACAGGACTATTTCACTCTGTCTCACTACCTAACAGCTAACCGCAATTCCGCAGCCTTACCTGCTTCACTGACAACTCCTCTCACTCAGCGGACAGCACGGAAGTCAGACGCAGTAGCACACAAGCGCTTAGGAGAAGCGTTACACACAGGGACAACTCCTGCAATCTCTGTAATAGCTCAGCCACAGGAATACCTAGCACAGCATCCGGAGTCACAGTAAGAGTATTATCTAATAGACTATACTTATAACAAGAAGTTTTCCTTACTGTGTTGTAAAGTAATTTCAGTCATATTCCTGCCTAACGGTTGCTCTTGCTTCTAATAGAGACTATTTCTAATACTCAGTCTGTTTCCCAAAAGTCTGCAGATTCAGAGCACACTTCCTGCAGGGTTAATATTCTTTCAATCTATCACAGGATTATACTCAAGGGTTAATTCTAACTTTCTTACAACCCTCTTGGGGATTCAAAGACTAAATTAATTTCCCTGCTGCAGTTTGCACTTTTCCCATAGTGCATCTTGGCATGGAGCTGATACAAAACTAATCTATTTACATATAGATATATACAATTACAGTCTTAAATTCTGCAGTTGTGCTCCTAAACCATTTAGCACATTATTTGCTCTAAGAGAATATTAGAGTAACATTACAGAGGAAGTATTCCTCCAGTAGAGTCGGTAGGAGGAAGTATTGCTCCAGTAGAGTGCGTGGGAGGAAGTATTTCTCCAGTAGAATGGGTAGGAGGAAGCATTGCTCCAGTAGAGTGGGTAGGAGGAAGTATTCCTCCAGTAGAGTGGGTAGGAGGAAGTATTGCTCCAGTAGAGTGTGTGGGAGGAAGTATTGCTCCAGTAGAGTGGGTGGGAGGAAGTATTTCTCCAGTAGAGTGGGTAGGAGGAAGCATTGCTCCAGTAAATTGGGTAGGAGGAAATATTCCTCCAGTAGAGTGGGTAGTAGGAAATATTGCTCCAGAAGTGTCGGTAGGAGGAAGTATTGCTCCAGTAAAGTGGGTAGGATGCGGTATTGCCCCAGTAAATTGTGTAGGAGGAAGTATTCCTCCAGTAGAGTGCATGGGAGGAAGTATTGCTCCAGTAAAGTGGGTGGGAGGAAGTATTGCTCCAGTAGAGTGGGTGGGAGGAAGTATTGCTCCAGTGGAGTGGATGGGAGGAAGTATTGCTCCAATAAAGTGGGTAGGATGCGGTATTGCCCCAGTAAATTGGGTAGGAGGAAATATTCCTCCAGTAGAGTGGGTAGGAGGAAGTATTGCTCCAGTAGAGTGGGTAGGAGGAAATATTGCTCCAGTAGAGTGGGTGGGAGGAAGTATTGCTCCAGTAGAGTGGGTGGGAGGAAGTATTCCTCCAGTAGAGTGGGTAGGAGGACGTATTGCTCCAGTAAAGTTAGTAGGATGCGGTATTGCCCCAGTAAATTGGGTAGGAGGAAATATTCCTCCAGTAGAGTGGGTAGTAGGAAATATTGCTCCAGAAGTGTCGGCAGGAGGAAGTATTGCTCCAGTAAAGTGGGTAGGATGCGGTATTGCCCCAGTAAATTGGGTAGGAGGAAGTATTCCTCCAGTAGAGTGGGTAGGAGGAAGTATTGCTCCAGTAGAGTGCGTGGGAGGAAGTATTGCTCCAGTAGAGTGGGTGGGAGGAAGTATTTCTCCAGTAGAATAGGTAGGAGGAAGCATTGCTCCAGTAGAGTGGGTAGGAGGAAGTATTCCTCCAGTAGAGTGGGTAAGAGGAAGTATTGCTCAAGTAGAGTGCGTGGGAGGAAGTATTGCTCCAGTAGAGTGGGTAGGAGGAAGCATTGCTCTAGTAGAGTGGGTAGGAGGAAGTATTCCTCCAGTAGAGTGGGTAGGAGGAAGTATTCCTCCAGTAGAGTGGGTAGGAGGAAGTATTGCTCCAGTAGAGTGCGTGGGAGGAAGTATTGCTCCAGTAGAGTGGGTGGGAGGAAGTTTTTCTCCAGTAGAGTGGGTAGGAGGAAGCATTGCTCCAGTAAATTGGGTAGGAGGAAATATTCCTCCAGTAGAGTGGGTAGTAGGAAATATTGCTCCAGAAGTGTCGGCAGGAGGAAGTATTGCTCCAGTAAAGTGGGTAGGATGCGGTATTGCCCCAGTAAATTGGGTAGGAGGAAGTATTCCTCCAGTAGAGTGGGTAGGAGGAAGTATTCCTCCAGTAGAGTGGGTAAGAGGAAGTATTGCTCAAGTAGAGTGCGTGGGAGGAAGTATTTCTCCAGTAGAGTGGGTAGGAGGAAGCATTGCTCTAGTAGAGTGGGTAGGAGGAAGTATTCCTCCAGTAGAGTGGGTAGGAGGAAGTATTCCTCCAGTAGAGTGGGTAGAAGGAAGTATTGCTCCAGTAGAGTGCGTGGGAGGAAGTATTGCTCCAGTAGAGTGGGTGGGAGGAAGTTTTTCTCCAGTAGAGTGGGTAGGAGGAAGCATTGCTCCAGTAAATTGGGTAGGAGGAAATATTCCTCCAGTAGAGTGGGTAGTAGGAAATATTGCTCCAGAAGTGTCGGCAGGAGGAAGTATTGCTCCAGTAAAGTGGGTAGGATGCGGTATTGCCCCAGTAAATTGGGTAGGAGGAAGTATTCCTCCAGTAGAGTGGGTAGGAGGAAGTATTGCTCCAGTAGAGTGCGTGGGAGGAAGTATTGCTCCAGTAGAGTGGGTGGGAGGAAGTATTGCTCCAGTAGAGTGCGTGGGAGGAAGTATTGCTCCAGTAGAGTGGGTAGGAGGAAGTATTGCTCCAGTAGAGTGGGTAGGAGGAAGCATTGCTCCAGTAAATTGGGTATGAGGAAATATTCCTCCAGTAGAGTGGGTAGGAGGAAGTATTGCTCTAGTAGAGTGGGTAGGAGGAAATATTGCCCCAGTAGAGTGGGTAGGAGGAGGTATTGCTTTAATAGTGAGGATGGGAGGCATTGCTTTAAGAGAAGAGCAAGTACTGCTCCAGTAGGAAGAAGCTAATATAGATATATATATATTTACCTGGGCACAAGCCTGGCTGTTGTTGGGATGTGTTCCTATATCAACTGTAGACAGGTTGTATCTCTGACGTAGGACAGAGGGGGTGACCCCTAGATGCAAATCAGCTCGCTTTGTTTGGCGTTTATCCCATTCTCTGCTGATGACATGCTGTTCTGATGGAAAACGATGAACCCCCCCCACTATGGAGAGAAAACAAGGTTACAACTGTCTTTCCTTCCTCTATGCCTGTCTCTCACAATAACCAGAGGTTGAGATCTCACCAAAGTCTATGTATTGCGCCAACTGCTCACTTAGCGTGTATGGGGTGCTGGACCTCACCACACTCTTATCACCCTTTGTATAGCGCTGGAACTGAGAACCTGGGAGTAAACGCTCTGCAGTGCTGCAATATAAGACACAGGCCATTAGAAAGAAGACAGGGCAGAAAAAAGAAAGTGAGGAAATAGGAAACAGACGTGTGGTGCAGAGAGAAGAAACAAAGTGTTAAAGAAAGAGACATAGAGAGGAGCAACATACAGAGTACAAATAAGGAGACTGATAAGACTGAGATGTTATTGTATGTGAGTTACAGATGTAAATATTAATATAGGGCCACATCACCTATCCTCATTTCACAAATAGCAAAACTCTTCACATTAAAGGGACAGTCTACTCCAGAATTTGTATTGTTTAACCCTTTCACTGCTAAGCCTTTTTTCACCCCTTTTCTTTCTTCTAAACAATGTTATCTGTCATATCTCTGTATTTATACCACTATATGTATATTTTGTAAATGTATTATTATTCTGAGCAGTAATAATTGTGAATATAACATGTAATCAGAGTATCATATGTATTTATTTGAAATCTATGGCTATTTTAAAGGGATAGGAAAGTGAAAATGTAAGTTGCACTAGTGGGAGCTAGCTGCTCATTGGTGCAGGTTGTGTATTTAATTTTTATCTCTATATCTATTAGTGCAACAAAACTTTGCACCGAATATGTAGAAATTGATTTGTAATGAGAGACAAAGTTGTAGCATAATCCATCAGAAGCAATGTTTTTTTATCCCTATATCTACTAGTGCACCAACTGTAAAGCAATAATATATTTAGATTTTTTGAAGGCTATACATATTTAATAGTTTGTAATCGACTTTTATTAGGTGATATGCTTCATTGTCTTGCAGCATCGAACATATATATTCCTTGATATATTTATATGTATGTACATATGTACTGTATCTATATAAATGTAAATATAATGATATATGTATTTATGTATCTATGTAAAGATTTTTTTTTTTACAATATATTTATTTTATTGTTCAGAGAAGAAAAGGGGTGCAACTGCACTACACAGATGATAAGGGGATGCCTATTAGGTTGCTACTATATTGTAACTTAGCTTTATTAATCGGCTGGAGTGCTTATGCATAAGTAAACTGTTTGGAGTAATTAAGTCAAAAAGAATTTTGACTATGGACAAGATGCATTTACCTAGCACTTCCCTCTCCCCACGTTATTGTTGGAGCATCTTATTGATATGGAGTAAAGGTTAAGAAATTAACTGCTAGATTTAGAGTTCTGCGGCCAAAGGGGTGCGTTAGCTACGCGTGCTTTTTCCCCCCCGCACCTTTTAAACAACGCTGGTATTTAGAGTTCACAGAAGGGCTGCGTTAGGCTCCAAAAAGGGAGCGTAGAGCATATTTACCGCCACTGCAACTCTAAATACCAGCGGTGCTTACGGACGCGGCCAGCTTCAAAAACGTGCTCATGCACGATTCCCCCATAGGAAACAATGGGGCATTTTGAGCTGAAAAAAAACACCTGCAAAAAAGCAGCGTTCAGCTCCTAACGCAGCCCCATTGTTTCCTATGGGGAAACACTTCCTAAGTCTGCCCCTAACACCCTAACATGAACCCCGAGTCTAAACACCCCTAACCTTACACTTATTAACCCCTAATCTGCCGCCCCCGCTATCGCTGACCCCTGCATATTTTTTAACCCCTAATCTGCCGCTCCGTACACCGCCGCCACCTACGTTATCCCTATGTACCCCTAATCTGCTGTCCCTTACACCGCCGACCCCTATATTATATTTATTAACCCCTAATCTGCCGCCCCCAACGTCGCCGCCACCTACCTACACTTATTAACCCCTAATCTGCCGACCGGACCTCACCGGACCTCACCGCTACTATAATAAAGTTATTAACCCCTAATCCGCCTCACTCCCGCCTCAATAACCCTATAATAAATAGTATTAACCCCTAATCTTCCCTCCCTAACATCACCAACACCTAACTTCAAGTATTAACCCCTAATCTGCCGACCGGACCTCTCCGCTACTCTAATAAATTTATTAACCCCTAAAGCTAAGTCTAACACTAACACCCCCCTAAGTTAAATATAATTTTTGTCTAACGAAATAAATTAACTCTTATTAAATAAATTAATCCTATTTAAAGCTAAATACTTACCTGTAAAATAAACCCTAATATAGCTACAATATAACGAATAATTATATTGTAGCTATTTTAGGATTTATATTTATTTTACAGGTAACTTTGTATTTATTTTAACCAGGTACAATAGCTATTAAATAGGTAATAACTATTTAATAGCTACCTAGTTAAAATAATTACAAAATTACCTGTAAAATAAATCCTAACCTAAGTTACAATTAAACCTAACACTACACTATCAATAAATTAATGAAATAAAATACCTACAATTATCTACAATTAAACCTAACACTACACTATCAATAAATTAATTACATACAAATACCTACAAATAAATACAATTAAATAAACTAACTAAAGTACAAAAAATAAAAAAAGAACTAAGTTACAAAAAATAAAAAAATAATTTACAAACATTAGAAAAATATTACAACAATTTTAAGCTAATTACACCTACTCTAAGCCCCCTAATAAAATAACAAAGCCCCCCAAAATAAAAAAAATGCCCTACCCTATTCTAAAATACAGATAGAAAAGCTCTTTTACCTTACCAGCCCTTAAAAGGGCCTTTTGCGGGGCATGCCCCAAAAGAATTCTGCTCTTTTGCCTGTAAAAAAAAACCATACAATACCCCCCCCCCCAACATTACAACCCACCACCCACATACCCCTAATCTAACCCAAACCCCCCTTAAATAAACCTAACACTAAGCCCCTGAAGATCTCCCTACCTTATCTTCACCACGCCGGGTATCACCGATCCGTCCAGAGGAGGCTTCGAAGTCTTCATCCAAGCCCAAGCGGGGGCTGAAGAGGTCCATCATTGGGCTAAATAGATCCATCATCGGGCTGAAGAGGTCCATCATCCGGCTGAAGAGGTCCATCATCGGGCTGAAGAGATCCATCATCCGGCTGAAGAGGTCTATCATCGGGCTGAAGAGATCCATCATCCGGCTGAAGAGGTCCATCATCGGGCTAAAGAGATCCATCATCCGGCTGAAGTCTTCTATCAAGCGGCATCTTCAATCTTCTTTCTTCCAGATCCATCTTCATCCCACCGACGCGGAACATCCATCCTGGCCGACGAATTCCCGACAAATGACGGTTCCTTTAAATGACGTCATCCAAGATGGCGTCCCTCGAATTCCGATTGGCTGATAGGATTCTATCAGCCAATCGGAATTAAGGTAGGAAAATTCTGATTGGCTGATGGAATCAGCCAATCAGATTGAGCTCGCATTCTATTGGCTGTTCCGATCAGCCAATAGAATGCGAGCTCAATCTGATTGGCTGATTGGATCAGCCAATCGGATTGAACTTGAATTGAAGATTGAAGATGCCGCTTGATAGAAGACTTCAGCCGGATGATGGATCTCTTCAGCCCGATGATGGACCTCTTCAGCCGGATGATGGATCTCTTCAGCCCGATGATGGACCTCTTCAGCCGGATGATGGTTCTCTTCAGCCCGATGATGGACCTCTTCAGTCGGATGATGGACCTCTTCAGCCCGATGATGGATCTCTTCAGCCCGATGATGGACCTCTTCAGCCCCCGCTTGGGCTTGGATGAAGACTTCGGAGCCTCATCTGGACAGATCGGTGATACCCGGCGTGGTGAAGATAAGGTAGGGAGATCTTCAGGGGCTTAGTGTTAGGTTTATTTAAGGGGGGTTTGGGTTAGATTAGGGGTATGTGGGTGGTGGGTTGTAATGTTGGGGGGGTATTGTATGTTTTTTTTTACAGGCAAAAGAGCAGAATTCTTTGTGGCATGGCCCCGCAAAAGGCCCTTTTAAGGGCTGGTAAGGTAAAAGAGCTTTTCTATTTGTATTTTAGAATAGGGTAGGGCATTTTTTTTATTTTGGGGGGCTTTGTTATTTTATTAGGGGGCTTAGAGTAGGTGTAATTAGCTTAAAATTGTTGTAATATTTTTCTAATGTTTGTAAAAAAAAAAAATTTATTTTTTGTAACTTAGTTCTTTTTTTATTTTTTGTACTTTAGTTAGTTTATTTAATTGTATTTATTTGTAGGTATTTGTATTTAATTTATTTATTGATAGTGTAGTGTTAGGTTTAATTGTAGATAATTGTAGGTATTTTATTTAATTTATTTAATGATAGTGTAGTGTTAGGTGTATTTGTAACTTAGGTTAGGATTTATTTTACAGGTAATTTTGTAATTATTTTAACTAGGTAGCTATTAAATAGTTATTAACTATTTGATAGCTATTGTATGTGGTTAAAATAAATACAAATTTACCTGTAAAATAAATATTAATCCTAAAATAGCTACAATATAATTATAATTTATATTGTAGCTATATTAGGGTTTATTTTACAGGTAAGTATTTAGCTTTAAATAGGAATAATTTATTTAATAAGAGTTAATTTATTTCGTTAGATAAAAATTATATTTAACTTAGGAGGGTGTTAGTGTTAGGGTTAGACTTAGCTTTAGGGGTTAATAAATTTATTAGAGTAGCGGTGAGGTCCGGTCGGCAGATTAGGGGTTAATATTTGAAGTTAGGTGTCGGTGATGTTAGGGAGGGCAGATTAGGGGTTAATACTATTTATTATAGGGTTATTGAGGCGGGAGTGAGGCGGATTAGGGGTTAATAACTTTATTATAGTAGCGGTGAGGTCCAGTCGGCAGATTAGGGGTTAATAATTGTAGGTAGGTGGCGCCGACGTTGGGGGTGGCAGATTAGGGGTTAATAAATATAATATAGGGGTCGGCGGTGTTAGGGGCAGCAGATTAGGGGTTAAAAAAATTATTAGAGTGGTGGCGATGTGGGGGGGCCTCGGTTTAGGGGTACATAGGTAGTTTATGGGTGTTAGTGTACTTTAGAGCACAGTAGTTAAGAGCTTTATGAACCGGCGTTACCCCAGAAAGCTCTTAACTTCTGGCTTTTTGCTGCGGCTGGAGTTTTGTCGTTAGAATTCTAACGCTCACTTCAGCCAAGACTCTAAATACCAGCGTTAGAAAGATCCCATTGAAAAGATAGGATACGCAATTGACATAAGGGGATCTGCGGTATGGAAAAGTCGCGGCTGCAAAGTAAGCGTTAGACCCTTTCCTGACTGACTCTAAATACCAGTGGGCGACCAAAACCAGCGTTAGGAGCCCCTAACGCTGGTTTTGACAGGTAACGCAGAACTCTAAATCTAGACAAAAGTTAAAATGTAACTTTTATTACAACACTTTAAAATATAAAACAGATAGAAATTAAAAACAGAATAAGGGCGTTCACGAATAATAGCACTAAGGTATTCTGGGAGTTAAGGAATTCTCTTACTACATAATACAGTGAAATAAGGGCTTACAGTTGGGTAAATTCACTCAAATATACAGGATAGATTGTTTGAATTCACCTTTTGTAACTTGTATAACCTGTCCTGAATTGGTGGACACCTATTGAGTAGGTTCACTGGATTATAATTCTTTAACAGAATAACGGTGCCCTTAGTTGATTTGTTAGTAAGAAGTGGTTAATATTTATGTATATCCAATGTGCTGCAAAATAAAGTACTTGGCACTATTAAAGAGGTGTGTATTTTATCTCACGTGCTGACCCTTTAACAGTGTGAATGTTAAGTTTATTATTCACCACATATAAATTAGTGGAATAAAGTAACGTTTAGAACTTGCTGTCTCTTTATTGGATAATACAGTGAGTGTTTATACATTAATGTCCCAAAAAGTTTTACCACATTTTTACTATGTAACTCGCAGCTAAATATTTATTAAAGTATTTTAAATACAGGGTTATTAAATTGAGCAGGTAATAGTATTATGTGATGTTTCCTTTATTTCAGTGTATCTTTACACCCCTAACTTGCAGATATGGGGCGCCATGTACTAAGGCGTCAAAATTTTCGCACAGACCGTATCGAATTAACCCGCCGGCATTCGCACCATGCGGATAGCACTTCGTTACATGAATGTACTAAAAACCAAGCCGTAAAATTTCTCGTCTACTCTGTGTCGAAGACAATCGGATTATTGATAACTTTGAAGCTTCGCTCGGCGCGAAAGAACAAAGTTACTAAGCAGTCTACGACCTAATTGGTTTAGTCATCTAGGTGACCATCTAGGTGTCATAATCGTCATACAAGCGGCAAGGTTTAGCTGCTGACATGTATAAGAATGGGCATTTTCCCAGAAATCTTAGAATATTGTTTATTTACTTTTCGGTATTTACTTTGAGAAGATGGCTTGCTCCGGAGATTCAGCTACTTCCAAGAAGACTCGCAACCCTAACTTCTCGCATCAAAAGAATGTTGTACTTGTTGATCTAGTACTCGAATACTATGATAATATTTATGGTAGTCGAGTCAAGCAAACCCCCGGTGCTCATAAGAAGTTTATTTGGGAAAAAATTAGTGACGCTGTGAGTGCTCAAGGACCAACGAAAAAATATATCTACTCCTGCAAAAAAAGGTTCAATGATATCAAGCATCAAACTAAAGCCAAAATTGCCAAAGAAAAGCAATATGCACGTGGTACTGGAGGCGGACAGCCTTATGGCGCAGATTTGACAGACTTAGAAAGAAAAGATCTACAGAGGCTTGGCACGGAGGTCACTGAGGGCATAACTGATGACTGTGATAGCGATATTCGAGGTAATTATAAATTAATCTCCAAATTAATATTTATATTGTTTAATTGTCTGCACCAAAAATGTGTCTCTTACGTTATTGTTTTTTAATCTGCTATTTACTTGTATTATCCATTTTTCTTCTTTCGCTTTCTATCTTTATTTAAAAAGCAGTAATGCAATCTTTGCATTCAGCCAATTTTAGGTTCATCACCATGGTTAGCGTTTGCTTATTGTAGGTCGACATTTAACCACCAATAAGCAAGCATAACCCAGGTTAAAATTGTATTCTGTAACTGAATCATGAAAGAAAAATTTTTGGTTTACTGTCCCTTTAAATTTGATTTTGTAATTTGATTACTTCTCTGTTTATCTTTTTTTTTTAAAGTTACACTGAACCAAAAATTCTGCTTTCAATTCATATAGAGACCATGAAAATCTTTTCAAGTTTTTAATATACTCCTATTAATTATTTTTTCTATTGCTTTATTTATTTGAAAAAACAAGGCATCTAAGCTATTTATTTGGTCCTGGAACATAGAAAGCACTTGTTTAAAGGGACATGAAACCCAATTTGTTTCTTTCATGATTTAGAAACAGCATGCAATTTTAAACAACTTTCTAATTTATTTCTATTTTCTAATTTGCTTCATTTTCTTGATATTCTTTGCTGAAAAGCATAGTTTGATAGGCTCAGTAGCTGCTGATTGGTGGCTGCACATATATGCCTTGTCTGATTGGCTCACCCATATGCATTGCTATTTCTTCAACAAAGGAAATTAAACAAATGAAGCAATTTAGATAATAGAAGTAAATTGGAATGTTTTTACAATTGTGTTCTCTATATGAATCATGAAAGAAAGATGGGTTTAGTGACCCTTTAATTCTTGCATTTCAAATAAACATACAAATATGAAGTAAATTTAATAATAGGAGTACATTTTAAATTAGCTTAACATTGCACAAATTGCACAGAAAGTTTAAAATTTATTTAATGTATTAATTGAAATCTTTATTTACTATTTCATAGGTGGTTCTGTTCGAGCATCGACCTCTGCATCTGTCAATACCCCATCTACATCTTTAGGACAGCTACCACGTCCTTCAACATCACATCAAATAGAACATGTGAATATAAGACAACAACCACAACATGGGCAATATATACGCTCCACAACCAATACAAGCCACAGCCTATCGTCTGCTGATACTATTCCAGATGTAAGGAGCAGTTCACCAGATACAGCGGTCGGAAGAAGCTCTTTTAAACCAATTATATATACACCTTTAAATATGTAAATATAAATGATATATTAATCTTTTATTTATATTTCTTATTTTTACAGTGGATGTTGGACGTCTATTCAGAGCTATGGTGACAGATTCTGCACCACTTTTCGATGGTAAGTTACTTTTGGAAAGTAAATATAGGATGAAAATATTTTTTTTTTTTGGTATAAAGTAACTGTAAACTTTTAAACTTTTAATGTCTATAGATTGATAGTCAAACTGTGAGACTGTGAGATGGATAGACTAACATGAAATGCCTCCTGTACTTAATATAGTTTACACTTTATTCTGTTTCATATTACATCCATCCAATATAATTTTATGTATTGTGATTTTATAAGTAAACAGTTTAACCATGCAAAATCACAATTATTTATTAAGAAGGCCTTTAATCTTATTGTTTAAATCCAACATGACTGGATAAATTTCTATTGTATAGTAACCCCTCTAACCATTACGGTAGGAACAAATTTTGATCTGATGTAACATAATCTTGTCCAATTTTTTTTTATTACTTTATTTCTAAATTTATAACTTTTTTTATTTTTTATTTTTTATTTAAGATATCGTTGAGGAGGATGATTCTTCTAGAGAGGTCATTCTGAATCGTGTTCCAGTTACAGTACCAGAGGTTAGATCTCAAGACAGTGGAAGCTTAACTTCTGACCTAACACAGATGGCACAAGATCAGGATTTTGATATTCATGAGCCTGTAATAAACCCCTCTGCTGTTGAAGAGAATCCAGATTCACCACATGATGATGTTGTTCAAGAACAGGCAATTGAACAGGCTGAACCTATAGTGCAAGAGCAGGCACCTTTGGAAGATGCTGCTCTAAATGAAATGTTAAATCTTGCCAGAGGATATAGAGCAGACAGTAGACAGGTTCAGGATATTTTGTCTGGACATTTAGAAAGATTTGACAACTACAACCAGCAACGATTGGAACTGGGCCGTGAAATCTTTCAGTGGCAAAGAGAAATGGACAGAGAAAGGAACCAACACATAACCAGGGCCTTGGCAATAGCCGAAAATAACAGGCAGATGGCTCAAACTACTATGCAATCTTTGTTAGATTTAATTAGAGATCTGAGCCAAGAGTCGCCAGATCCTAAAAGACAAAGGTTCCATTAGTGCAGTTTTTTGAATCCTTTAAGTTATTATTATTGTTTTTTGTTGATCCAGAATATATTTTTATTGTTATTTGTACATATGTTTATTAAAGTTTATTCTTTTTTTATTTAATTTTCTTTTTCTTTTCAAAATTTACTTGGAATCATTTAAAGGTTTAAAATTAATTGGACACAAAGACAAATCTAATTGAACAAAATTAAAATGTATTAAAACAGGAATTTTAAAATAAATTAAACAAAAAGGCATAATAAAAAAATGTGATGGTCCTCCCGGCCACTACATTTTTGGTTTGAAATTCACCTTTTTAACATAAAAAATGACAATTGTAAGGTCATCAAAGTGCCAATGGAAAATAAAAATAAAAAAAGTGAAAATGAAATAAAAATTCAATCATTGCTTATATGTTTTCCATAACATAAGTTTTGTAGAGATTTTGAACCTGGGTATTTAAATTCTTTATAGCATCCATTATTTCTTTAATTTCTTCACAAACAGAGGATTGCACTTGTGATACAACTTGTACCCCGGAATCTATATAAGAAAACAAAATTTAAAAAAAATTAAGGATTGTCACACAATTTTTCTAAAGAAAGGTTGTTAACAAGCAGTTATCAAGAATTTATTACCATTGAGATTAGAGGGGGTATTTTCCATAGCTGGACTTGTCTGTGTCGATTTAGAAACCTTAGATATTTCCAAGTCATTATCAATATCAGAAATATTGGTAAAGTTTTTCTCACTACTTGCATCTGTAATATATATTTATAATTCGATGGATATATAGTTCTTTAGATTAGACTATAATATTTAATAATAGAGTAAATTTAAAAATAATAAACATTTACCTAGTTGCATTGAGGGTGAAGTTAATGACATCCTTTCAGGAACATTATTTTCCTCATTGTCACTATCTTTGAAAGATTACAGAAAAACACAATTACAAAAATTTCAATGTAATATGTGTAATGGGACCAAATATTAGAAAAATACCTTCTGTAGAAGACAATTGTAATATTCTTCTGAACCTTTTTTTCTTCATTTTCAACACTCTTTTGTTGGTTTCTGTTGATACCAAAAAACCTTATCATTATTATGTTAATCAGTTCTGTAACTATAGATATTTAATTCATGGTTCCTTTTGTACCTTGAGGTGTATGTACAACAGTTAGGCGCCTGACACCTCCTTTCTGTGGGGATAATTCCGATTATCCTAGCTTTGTGAAGGTATAATCTAGATTTTATTAAAGAGACAGAGACGATTATTTTGCATAAGCCTTTTCCTTTACCACTCCACAGCCATTCAAAGTAACATAATACATTTTAAACATATAGCATAGAAAGAATGGATATAAAAACAATGACAAATGAAAAGCAACTTTGACAGTTGATATTCAAAACAGACCAATCAGAAATGTTCCAGATGTTATAAATAGTCCACACACAATCCCAACTGCCTCTTTGATCTTTGGTGCTTGAAAAGGAAAGTGTGGAATTTTCAGAAATAAATCCAAAAACGAAAATGAAGAAAACAAACAGGAACCAGAAAAAATAACCAAAAAACTTGAAACATAGTCCATTTGAAGAAACTTGACTCGAAGGAGGAAATCTTGAAGAGGTGGAAGGTAGAACATCTGATAAGATCTGAAGCTGAATAGCATTTTTTGAAGAATTCAGAAATTCAAAATCCGGATGAGGAAGGGCCTGGAGCTGAAAAAATACAATTACAGTAAATATTAAAACATAAATAGGGTACAGGTATAGGGAGGGAAAATAATCGTCTCTGTCTCTTTAATAAAATCTAGATTATACCTTCACAAAGCTAGGATAATCGGAATTTTATTACAAGGACAGAGACTTATATTTTGCAAGTATAAAGCTAACAAAATAAACATTAATCTAATAAACATTGAGGTAAAGAATTTATTGGTTTAAAGTAAAATTGTCTAAATACAGAGTCTGAAGACCAATCTGTAGCGTTAAGAATTTCTTGAAGAGATGCTGATTTACAAAAAGCTTTAGAAGCAGCTGCACCTCTTATAGGATGAGAAGTGAAAGATTTATCTATTCCCGCTTCATTCATGACCCATTTAATCCATCTACTGATAGAAGTAGAAGAAACCGGAAGATGAGGAGGAGAAAAAGAAATCAAAAGTTGATTAGAAGAGGAGGTTCGAAAGGAGGAAGTGCGTTTCTCATATTCTTTGAGACAAAGTACAACACATAAGGAAGGATGGTCAGAAAAATAAGGATAGAATATAGACATAGACTTGGTTCTTCTAGAAATATTAAAGATTATACCTTGAGGTGAAAACATTTTAGAAGAAAAATCTATAGCCTTGACATCGGAAACTCTTCTGCAAGATAAAAGACAAAGAAGAGAAGCAAGTTTACAGGTAAGTTGTTTAAGTGAAAGAGATTCATTTAAAGGCCAAGATTGAAAAAGAGAAAACATTAAATTAACATCCCAGAAAGAGGAATACTTAGCCGAAGGAGGTCTCTTAATCTTTATAGATTTAATAAGTCTGGAAACAGAAATATGTTGGCCAACAGGAGAATTGTTAATTAATTCATGGCCTGCCGAAATAGCAGATCTATAAACATTAATAGACCTATAAGCCAAACCCTCCTCATAAAGGGAAGAAAGAAAATTCAGAATTTCATTTAAAGTAGTTGAAAAGGGATCCAAATGTCTGTGACTGCACCAGCCAGACCACCTAGACCAGGAAGATAAGTAAGATTTCTTAGTTCCTGGAGCCCATGAGTCTTGTAATAATGATCTAGCTGATGAAGAATGACCTTCGGAAGCCCAAGATCCCCTGAAATTGTCCATGCAATAAGATGCAGAGAACCTTGAAGAACTAGGTCGTGAAAATCTCCGTTTGGATCTGACAGAAGGTAAGGAACCAAGGGAAGAAGTATTGGAAATTGATATGACATCTCCAACAGAGACGGGTACCAGGACTGGGTTGGCCAGAAGGGGGAGATCAGGAGTAGCGAAATCTTGCTCCTCCTGACCACATTCAACACTCGAGGGATCATCGAGAATGGTGGGAAAGCATAAGCTCCTTGACTTGGCCAAGATTGGAGAAATGCATCTATGGCTAGAGCTTCTGGATCCGGATGCCAACTGTAAAAGGGGAGAATCTGATAATTGAGATGGGAAGCAAATAAATCTATTGAAAAGGGACCTCTGATAAGAAGTAATTTTTGAATGAAATCTGGATGTAATTTCCAATTGCTTGAGTCTAAAATATAACGGAACCCAATCTGCTGCAGTATTGGAGAGACCCGGAATATATTCTGCTTGAATAGAAATATTGTTCCGAAGGCATTGATGAATAAAATTCTTTGTGATATCTGACAATTGTTTGCAATGAGTGCCACCCAAACGATTCAGATAACGAACAGCTGAAATATTGTCCATACTTAGAAGAATTGAAATAGGAGAGTTCTGTTTGATAAAAATCTTGATTGCGAAGGATCCTGCTATAAGCTTGAGGCAATTGATGTGCAGTTTGCGTTCTGAAATGGACCATTTGCCTCCGGTTATTTGAGATCCACATCTTGCTCCCCAACCTGAATTGCTTGCATCCGATTCTATTATAATATCTGGAGCTTTCCCAAATATAGCTTTGCCATTCCAAGCTTCTATATTGGAAAGCCACCAGATCAATTCTGTCCTGGCTTCTTCTGATAAAGAAATTCTGTGAGAATAAGAAAAAGCATTTTTTAAATAAAATATTTTTAATCTCTGTAAAGCTCTGTAATGTAAGGGAGCTGGAAATATTGCCTGAATAGAAGAAGACAGAAGTCCCACAATTCTTGCAAGTGTCCTGATAGGGAAGAATTACTTCTTTAAAAGGTGGGAAATGTCTAATTTTATTTTCTTTATTTTCTCCAAAGGTAAACTTAGGGTAGAAACTGTAGTATCGATTAAGAAACCAAGAAAAACCAACTTCTGGGACGGTATTAGAACAGATTTCTTGAAGTTGACTAGAAAACCTAAGTTCTTCAAAATATCTAAAGTCATCTCTAGATGAGTAGAAAGGAGAGAAGGATCTTGATTCATAATGACAATGTCATCCAAGTAAATAATTAGACGAATTCCCCTTAATCTCAACCATGCTACAAATGGTTTTAAAATCTTGGTAAAAATCCATGGAGCGTAAGATAAACCAAAAGGGAGACAAATAAACTTCCAAATAGAGTCTTTCCAAAGAAATCTGAGAAACTTGTGATGGGAAAAATGTATAGGAACTGTTAAATAAGCGTCGGTTAGGTCTAATCTTACTAACCAATCCTTGTCCATCAGACAGTCTCTCAAAAGATGAATACCTTCCATCTTGAAATGGTTGTATGATAGAAAGGCATTCAGATTTCTCAGATTTATCACTGGGCGAAGAGAACCTTCTTTCTTTTTCACAAAGAACATGTTGCTGAGAAAGGAGTCTAACATGTCTGGAGCCAGTTCTATAGCTTCTTTTAAAAGGAGATTGGAGATCTCTAGATCTAATAAATCTGAATCTGTTTTTGCAAAACAGGTTTTGGAATTTGAGCTTGAAAGGGAGGGGAAATAAAATCTAGAAGAAGACCTGAAACAGCCTTTATTACCCAAACATCTGAAGTAATTACTTTCCAATTTTCTTTGAAAAGGGATAATCTGCCTCCAACTTTGTGTGGAGAAAAATTTGTGAAATGTAAAGAAAATGTTTTTACCTAAGAACGGTCTGGGACGAGATCTTGACCTTGAGAATCTAGGATTCCATGGACGTTGACGTGAGGGGAAGAAATTTGAGAGTGAAGGGTTGGGAGGAGGATATTGTTGAAATTGTCTAAATTGAGGTCGGTTATTAAAGTTTGAATGACCGGGAAAGCAACCTCTTCCTTTCCCGGCCCATTCAAAAACACGATTGTGTTGAGGATAAAAAATCTTTTGTGTGGAAGTTTTCACTTTATTTAGAGAATTGAAGGTATTCACATATGCACTAAGTTCCTTCAATCCAAGATCTCCAAAGAGAAGGCCCTCTGCCTGAGGACCCATCTCTGTGGGAGCAAAATCTGAAATCTTGTGGTCAATGCGTCTTAAGACCATTCTTCTGCGTTGTGAAGACATGGCCTTATTGGCGTCTCCAAATAAATAAACGGATCTCTGGATCCACTGTCTTACAGTGTAAGGATCCAACATAACCTTATTTACAATTGTCGCCTCTGTGAGCTCAAATTTTTTTGTAATTGGACCCAAAGAATCCAAATATCTATCCTGGCATGCCTTAAGGTATCTGTCAGGACCTTTTTTAAGGTTAAAATTTTTATTATTGACGAATTTTATAATGTTTGCATCAATCTCCGGGGTAATTGCAGTTTTGTGAGGTAAATCTGGCCGAGGACACTCGGCTTTTAAAGTTGATCTGGCTTTATTAGAGAGAGATTTTATCAAATAATGGTCCAGAAATGTAGCGACCCTTTTAGATGGTCTCCAATTAGAAGATCTAGGGTGCTGAAGATCTTCTGTGTCCAAGTATTCTAAGCCTTCATTATCAACAAGTTTAATTTTTGATTTCTTTATTGATTTTTTTAACTTTTTTGAGTTTTTTGGCTCTTTTGGCCTTGGGATAATAATCTGATGATGAACTCTCAGAAATTTCTGGAGAATAAATGGACTGCCAAGAATTCAAATCTGAATTAACATCAGTTTCCATATTGGAGTCCAAAGACTCAGTTGTAGAGGCTAAGTCTATCATTCTCTTGACAGCACATTTCTTAGGAGCAATTATTTCAGAATCAGAATCTGAGTCTGAATTAAACATTTTTAATTTGCGATCTTTAAATCTAGAGTCTGATCTAGACAGACTAGATGCTCCATCAAAATCATTATAAATCTTTCTATTGGATTTTTTAGATAAATGCTTACTCTTATGAGTAGCTTTTCTGGGGTTTCCAGAATTTTTGCTGACAGTATTAATTGCTGTCTGAAATTGATTCCTTAAATCTTTTATAGATGAATCAATCACATTTTTGAAAGATTCTGCATTAAAAGTACTAGAGTCTTCCTGAGACATATTGTTAAGGTGAAGAATATAATTAAAATAAATAAATTAATTAATTAATAATAATTAAGTAAATAAATAAGGGGTTAATAAAATTTGGAGATTGTGCAAAAATAATCAGTATATAAAAATTAATATAAGTATAATAAAACGATTTAAATAACAATTTGATTAACAATCAAAATGGAACTTCACTAGATGAGGCTGGAAATAACGTTATGTTAAGAAACAATGAGGTCTGGGCGAGTAGACCAAATGAGAAGGAGAGCAACGTTGTAACTATCCTTCAACTCTAACAGCTGAGGTGTCTAGAGAGGGCGGGAAAGAGCTGTGTTATTGAAATCAGAAGAAACAACCAACGTCACAAAATGGGCATGACCACATGACCAGAAGTAAAATGTCGGCACAGGAGCGATAAGACCGACCGGACTCACAGGTGAGCAAACGAAATACAATCAGGAGGGGGTATAGAGAGAAATAGTAACGTAGAACTAAAGATGAGAAAGAAATATGTAATAGAAGAAAACGAAAGTTATAAAAAACGGACATAAATAAAATAAGTAAAACGAAAGCAAAACAAATGTAAAATGATTAACAAATAAATGGGATAAGATAATATTTAAAATAGTATTAAAAACAGACACATTTTTAATGCACAATGTATTATATACATATAAATATTTTTTCGACATTTTGTAAATTCAAGTTTAGAGTTTTGATTTTTTTAGAATGCTTAGAGTGTTTAGAGTTTTTAGAATTTTATAAAAATTAGAAATTAGAAAACCATCAATCATAATGTTAATAGATACCAGTAAGAGCCAGTATGGACATGAAAGTGATCAATATGGTAAACTTAAAACTTATTATTCTTTCATGTTTCATATTGATGATGAAATTATCATTTAATCTATAATTTAAAACAATAATAATTGTTTTATTATTTTAAATTATGTTTTTTTAACTTGTAACATTTATAATTTCCGATTACAGCGAATTTATGTGCGATCGAACATGTAGTAAGTGGAAAAAGGCTTAGGAACGTTCAGTTGCGTAAAATTACGATAGCTGATGAAAAATAGTTGTTTTTCTATTTGATCGCAGATTGGTAAATACGAGATGCAGATCTTGAGAGAATTTTGACGTGGAAATACAGATGAACGGTCACTTCGATGCTTAGTACATGGCGCCCATTGAGTCAGTTTATAGACGCAGACACGCCGAGTGAACATAGTAAGTAAGTGGCTAAATTACAAATTGCTTAACAAACCGCTAGCAATTTCATCTAAAAATAAGCTGTAATAGACGTACAGACTGCTGGTGAATTACTCCCTGATTAGCCATTAACAACTTTGCAAATATATATTTCGGATTGAAACCAGATCTGAATTAGCAAGCGCTTATTACTAATAGTGACCAAGCGGTACTTATGTTGTTGCCTTTCAAATAGATTATACTCATTAACCTCAAGTTATATCACTATCTAATTTCAAAGCTACATAATACAGTATTTATTACCTAAAATAAAGTAAAGGGTGCAAAACTGACTCAATGGGGCCAATTTATCAAGTTCCGAATGGAGCTTGTGGGCCCCTGTTTCTGGCGAGTCTTCAGACTCGCCAGAAACAGCAGTTATGAAGCAGCGGTCACAAAGACCGCTGCTCCATAACCCTGTGCGCCTGCTCTGATGAGGCCGGATAGGAATCGCTGGAAATCAACCCGATTGGGTTGATTGACACCCCCCTGCTGGCGGCTGATTGGCCGTGAGTCTGCAGGGGGCGGCGTTGCACCAGCAGCTCTTGTGAGCTGCTGGTGCAATGCTGAATACAGAGAGCGTATTGCTCTCCGCATTCAGCGAGGTCTGTCGGAACTGATCCGCACTGTCGGATCAGGTCCGCAAGACCTTTGATAAATAGGCCCCTCTATCTGCAAGTCAGGGGTGTAAAGACAGGCCTGTGCTCAAGTACATATTGAAAATTCCTCATTTTAAATAAACACACATAGAAAATACATAACTCACTCATAATCTCTCAGCTAAAATGAAAAACAATAATTGAAGGGTTAGTTAACAGATTTAGACAAATGGTACAAGCACAGGTACCTTGTCAAGGTCCCCCCCTAAAACTGCCACACAATGTAAGCTCTAAATCCAACAAACTGTGTGCACAGCTAAATAACCCTTCTATTTCTTAATATTTATCAGAAAAGAGAGTGCAAAAGAGAGAGAGATTGTAAGAAAGAGAGCAAGAGATTGCGAGAGAGAGACAGACAGAGACAGACAGAGAGGGAGAGATACACATGTATTCATTTCTAAACCTGTAGTGCATTGCTGCTACTTCAAAAAATTATAGCAAGATCAGTTTTTTATATATATATATTAGTTTAATGTGACAGTGAAACAATAAATAAATGAATATTTATAAATTATTGTTTTACCTTTATAAAATAATAATTAATATAAAAAATGTGACTTTTTTTTTTGTATTCTTAGTTGAAAAATAAGCTTAAGAAGTTATTATGCAAATTTCTTAGACCTTGAAGACAGCCTGTAATCAGAAATAATTTAGACCACTAGAGGTCATTAGTTAATGTGTTTCATATAGATAACATTGAGCTCATGCACGTTAAGTTATTGTGAAGTTAACAGTGAGGGGCTAAAATGCAAGTCTGCCTAAAGAAATGAAATAAGGGGGCAGTTTGCAAAAGCTTAGATAGAAGTTAAACACATATTACAAAATATTTATTGCTATAGCTTTACAAATAAGAACAGAGTCAAATGAACATCTCAAGAAAATTTATTTCAAGATATTTTATTAGACGTGTTTCATCAACTTTACATTCAATAATTGCAACATTCAACAAAATTAACCACTTTCAATCAATGGCAAGACGATGATATACAATATCATTTGGTCGATATTGAAATGACAATATTTGCTCAAACATAATCAAAAATATATAATCTTTTGGATTAAAAATTATACTATAAAGTAAATATCAAAACAACAAAAAATACTGTATGTTGCACAGTCAACATTTATTGCCCGAAAACCGCCTGAATATAGTCTGCTCGAGCTTGGACTCCCAGAGCATCATACTCCTGTAATGGATCAATATGTTTACCATACTCATGGTTATCCAAGCTCTCCAGATCTATATCAGGGATTGTTAGGGCAATGTTGTGCAACATACAGCAAATCAAAAAAATTAAGCAGACTTTGGAGGGGGCGTACTGAAAAACCCCACCAGAGATGTCCAAGCAGCGGAAACGGCTCTTCAATATGCCAAAGGTGCGCTCAATCACCGATCTGGTGGCGATGTGTGCCTGGTTGTAGTGCACCTCTTCCACTCCGTTGGGGTTTTTGACGGGTGTGGACACAAATATCCAGAATCACCTGCGTAAACAAAATAGAGCATTGACATTAGCAATCAGAATGATTAAAATATATAGTATACATATGTTAGAGTATCTAAGAGATATTTACCTATCAGGATTCCCTCTGGCATTTGGTCCTCCTGTAATTGATGGTAGATGACAGAATTCCGGAGGACGTAGGAATCATGGTTGCAGCCAGGGAGTCCAGAGCGTACGCTCATGATCCTCAACCTGGCGTCACAGATGACCTGAATATTCAGCGAGTGGTTGAATTTCCTGTCCCGGTATGGCTCCTCTGTACCCCTGGGAGGCTGCACCAATACATGCATGCAGTCTATGGCCCCAATTACCCTTGGCAATCCAGCCCTTAGATAGAACTGGAGCTTGACAGCATGCCACTCCTCAGGTGTATTTGGGAAGTGGACATGATGGACTAGGCGTTGGTGCAAAGCATTCAGGACAACCTTCAGATGACGTGAGAAGGTTGCCTGGCTCATACCTACACCTAGATCTGCCACAGCCTGGAATGATCCAGTTGCCAAGAAATAGAGGACCAATAGCAATTTCACCATCCCAGGGATTGCCCTAGTTGTTTCTGTGAGTGGCTCGAGAGAGTCCTTGATTTCTACATAGAGCCTCTCAGTAGAGGCCCTATCTAGTCGAAATCTACGGATCACCTCTGGGTCTCTGAGGGCACGAAGAGCAACCCTAGGCATGAAAACCCTTGGCACCCGCTGGCGTCTTCGTTGTCGCACCGCAGCCATCAACACCCGTCTTTCCCTGCGCCTCCTTAAGAATAGGATAAATTGGACAGCATTTACGATGTCCATGCTCAAAATAATAATGAAATAAAGTGATTGAAGAGTCCCTTTTATAATGCCAAGTTCGACAGCTGTGAATGATTTCAGTAATTAAATAAATTATGCGCCACACATTACCTAACAAATGACTTGCACAATTTGATTATTCTCGCAATTAATTGAATAATTTATTCGAGAATTTACGAGTTTTGTTATTATTGCGTGTGTGCAAATGAATGTCTGCTTAGGTCATCCAGGTGAGTTTAGCAGCTGTAAAAATGCAGGTGTATTGTTTGTGCAATTAACTAAATTAATTATGAAAATCACATGAGTATTTAGCTAAAGTTTAAAGCATATTTCAGATTTTCTGTGTTTGGATGGCAGCATTGTGGAGGTTAAAAAGGTCAGTGATTATTGTGTTTTTCAGATTGCATTAAAGAACAATGTGGTGTATTAACATTTGCAAAACAAAGTATTTAGCACTAGTTTAAAGCATATTTCAGATTTTCTGTGTTTGGCTGGCAGCATTGTGGAGGTTAAAAAGGTCATGGATTACTGTGTTTTTGAGATAACATATTAAAGAACAATGAGGTGTATTAACATTTGCAAATCAGTCCAAATCAGCCAGATCTTTTTCCAGAATTTATTTCTTTTTAATCTCAGATTCCATTCTCTCCCAAGAGAATAAAACTGAAATGAATGAAAACATAATTTATGCTTACCTGATAAATGTATTTCTCTTGTAGTGTATCCAGTCCACGGATCATCAATTACTTGTGGGATATTCTCCTTCCCAACAGGAAGTTGCAAGAGGATCACCCACAGCAGAGCTGCTATATAGCTCCTCCCCTAACTGTCATATCCAGTCATTCGACCGAAAACAAACAGAGAAAGGAGAAACCATAGGGTGCAGTGGTGATTGTAGTTTAATTAAAATTTAGACCTGCCTTAAAAGGACAGGGCGGGCCGTGGACTGGATACACTACAAGAGAAATAAATTTATCAGGTAAGCATAAATTATGTTTTCTCTTGTTAAGTGTATCCAGTCCACGGATCATCCATTACTTGTGGGAAACCAATACCAAAGCTAAAGTACACGGATGATGGGAGGGACAAGGCAGGATTAAGCGGATGGAACCACTGCCTGAAGAACCTTTCTCCCAAACACAGCCTCCGATGAAGCAAAGTATCAAATTTGTAAAATTTTGAAAAAGTGTGAAGCGAAGACCAAGTCGCAGCCTTGCAAATCTGTTCAACAGAGGCCTCATTTTTGAAGGCCTTGGTGGAAGCCACAGCTCTAGTAGAATGAGCTGTAATCCTTTCAGGGGGCTGCTGTCCAGCAGTCTCATAGGCTAGGCGTATTACGCTCTGAAGCCAAAAGGAAAGAGAGGTTGCCGAAGCTTTTTGACCTCTCCTCTGTCCAGAGTAAACGACAAACAGGAAAGATGTTTGACGAAAATCCTTAGTAGCTTGTAAGTAAAACTTCAAGGCACTGACTACGTCCAGATTATGTAAAAGACGTTCCTTCTTTGAAGAAGGATTAGGGCACAACGATGGAACAACAATCTCTTGATTGATATTCTTGGTAGAAACCACCTTAGGTAAAAACCCAGGTTTGGTACGCAGAACTACCTTATCTGCATGAAAAATCAGATAAGGAGAATCACATTGTAAGGCAGATAGCTCAGAGACTCTCCGAGCCGAGGAAATAGCCATCAAAAACAGAACTTTCCAAGATAAAAGTTTAATATCAATGGAATGAAGGGGTTCAAACGGAACTCCTTGAAGAACCTTAAGAACCAAGTTTAAGCTCCATGGGGGAGCAACAGGTTTAAACACAGGCTTAATTCTAACCAAAGCCTGGCAAAATGCCTGGACGTCTGGAACCTCTGCCAGACGCTTGTGCAAAAGAATAGACAGAGCAGAAATCTGTCCCTTTAAGGAACTAGCTGATAATCCTTTGTCCAAGCCCTCTTGGAGAAAAGACAATATTCTAGGAATCCTAAACTTAGTCCATGAGTAATTCTTGGATTCACACCAATAAAGATATTTACTCCATATCTTGTGGTAGATTTTCCTGGTAACAGGCTTTCGTGCCTGTATTAAAGTATCAATGACTGACTCGGAGAAGCCACGCTTTGACAGAATCAAGCGTTCAATCTCCATGCAGTCAGTCTCAGAGAAATTAGATTTGGATGATTGAAAGGACCTTGTATCAGAAGGCCCTGTCTTAGAGGCAGAGTCCATGGTGGAAAGGATGACATGTCCACTAGGTCTGCATACCAAGTCCTGCGTGGCCACGCAGGTGCTATCAGAATCACTGATGCTCTCTCCTGTTTGATTTTGGCAATCAGTCGAGGGAGCAGAGGAAACGGTGGAAACACATAAGCCAGGTTAAAGAACCAAGGTGCTGCTAGAGCATCTATCAGCGTCGCTTCTGGGTCCCTGGACCTGGATCTGTAACAAGGAAGCTTGGCGTTCTGGCGAGACGCCATGAGATCCAACTCTGGTTTGCCCCAACGATGAATCAACTGAGCAAACACCTCCGGATGGAGTTCCCACTCCCCCGGATGGAAAGTCTGACGACTTAGAAAATCCGCCTCCCAGTTCTCCATGCCTGGGATATGGATTGCTGACAGGTGGCAAGAGTGTTACTCTGCCCAGCGAATTATTTTTGAGACTTCTAACATCGCTAGGGAACTCCTGGTTCCCCCATGATGGTTGATGTAAGCCACAGTCGTGATGTTGTCCGACTGAAATCTGATGAACCTCAGTGTTGCTAACTGAGGCCAAGCCAGAAGAGCATTGAATATCGCTCTTAACTTCAGAATATTTATTGGAAGGAGTTTCTCCTCCTGAGTCCACGATCCCTGTGCCTTCAGGGAATTCCAGACTGCACCCCAACCTAGAAGGTTGGCATCTGTTGTTACAATTGTCCAATCTGGCCTGCGAAAGGTCATACCCTTGGACAGGTGTACCCGAGACAACCACCAGAGAAGAGAATCTCTGGTCTCTTGATCCAGATTTAGCAGAGGGGACAAATCTGTGTAATCCCCATTCCACTGACTCAGCATGCATAATTGCAGCGGTCTGAGATGAAGGCGCGCAAATGGCACTATGTCCATTGCCGCTACCATTAAGCCGATTACCTCCATACACTGAGCTACCAAAGGGCGCGGAATGGAGTGAAGAACACGGCAAGCATTTAGAAGTTTTGATAACCTGGACTCGTCAGGTAAATTTTCATTTTTACAGAATCTATAAGAGTCCCTAAGAAGGAGACTCTTGTGAGTGGGGATAGAGAACTCTTTTCCTCGTTCACTTTCCACCTGTGCAACCTCAGAAATGCCAGAACTATCTCTGTATGAGACTTGGCAACTTGAAAGCTTGACGCCTGTATCAGGATGTCGTCTAGATACGGAGCCACCGCTATGCCTCGCGGTCTTAGAACCGCCAGAAGTGAGCCCAGAACCTTCGTAAAGATTCTCGGGGCTGTAGCCAACTCGAAGGGAAGAGCTACAAATTGGTAATGCCTGTCTAGAAAGGCAAACCTTAGAAACCGATGATGATCTTTGTGAATTGGTATGTGAAGGTAGGCATCCTTTAAGTCCACTGTGGTCATGTACTGACCTTCATGGATCATGGGTAGGATGGTCCGAATAGTTTCCATTTTGAAAGATGGAACTCTGAGGAATTTGTTTAAGATCTTTAGATCCAAAATTGGTCTGAAGGTTCCCTCTTTTTTGGGAACCACAAACAGATTCGAATAAAAACCCTGTCCTTGTTCCGTCCGCGGAACTGGATGGATCACTCCCATAACTAGGAGGTCTTGCACACAGCGTAGGAATGCCTCTTTCTTTATCTGATTTGCAGATAGCCTTGAAAGATGAAATCTCCCTTGCGGAGGGGAAGCTTTGAAGTCCAGAAGATATCCCTGAGATATGAACATCTCTTGCCCACGCCTGGGCGAAGTGAGAAAGTCTGCCCCCTACTAGATCCGTCGCCGGATAGGGGGGCCATTCCTTCATGCTGTCTTAGAGGCAGCAGCAGGCTTTCTGGCCTGCTTGCCTTTGTTCCAGGACTGGTTAGGTTTCCAGGCCTGCTTAGATTGAGCAAAAGTTCCCTCTTGTTTTGAAGCGGAGGAAGTTGATGCTGCACCTGCCTTGAAATTTCGAAAGGCACGAAAATTAGACTGTTTGGCCTTTGCTTTGGCCCTGTCCTGAGGAAGGGTGTGACCCTTACCTCCAGTAATGTCAGCAATAATTTCCTTCAAACCAGGCCCGAATAAGGTCTGCCCCTTGAAAGGAATGTTGAGTAATTTAGACTTCGAAGTCACGTCAGCTGACCAGGATTTAAGCCATAGCGCCCTACGCGCTTGGATGGCGAATCCGGAATTCTTAGCCGTTAGTTTAGTCAAATGAACAATGGCATCAGAAACAAATGAGTTAGCTAGCTTAAGTGTTCTAAGCTTGTCAATAATTTCAGTCAATGGAGCTGTATGGATGGCCTCTTCCAGGGCCTCAAACCAGAATGCAGCCGCGGCCGTGACAGGCGCAATGCATGCAAGGGGCTGTAAAATAAAACCTTGTTGAATAAACATTTTCTTAAGGTAACCCTCCAATTTTTTATCCATTGGATCTGAAAAAGCACAACTGTCCTCAACCAGGATAGTAGTACGCTTTGCTAAAGTAGAAACTGCTCCCTCCACCTTAGGGACCGTCTGCCATAAATCCCGTGTAGTGGCGTCTATTGGAAACATTTTTCTAAATATAGGAGGTGGGGAAAAAGGCACACCCGGTCTATCCCACTCCTTGCTAATAATTTCTGTAAGCCTTTTAGGTATAGGAAAAACATCAGTACACGCTGGTACCGCATAGTATTTATCCAGCCTACACAATTTCTCTGGTACTGCAACTGTGTTACAGTCATTCAGAGCAGCTAATATCTCCCCAAGCAACACACGGAGGTTCTCAAGCTTAAATTTAAAATTAGAAATCTCTGAATCAGGTTTCCCCGAATCAGAGATGTCACCCACAGACTGAAGCTCTCCGTCCTCATGATCTGCATATTGTGACGCAGTATCAGACATGGCCCTTACAGCATCTGTGCACTCTGTATTTCTCCTAACCCCAGAGCAATCGCTCTTGCCTCTTAATTCAGGCAACCTGGATAATACCTCTGACAGGGTATTATTCATGATTGCAGCCATGTTAGCGTGCATCCCCTGATCGGGAGGCGAAGGGTCTGACACGTGGGGAGAGTTAGTCGGCATAACTTCCCCCTCGTCAGAATCTTCTGGTGATATTTCTTTTATAGTTAAAGACTGATCTTTACTGTTTAAGGTGAAATCAATACATTTAGTACACATTCTCCTATGGGGCTCCACCATGGCTTTCAAACATAATGAACAAGTAGTTTCCTCTGTGTCAGACATGTTTAAACAGACTAGAAATGAGACTAGCAAGCTTGGAAAACACTTTAAACAAGTTTACAAGCAATATAAAAAACGTTACTGCACCTTTAAGAAACACAAATTTTGTCAAAATTTGAAATAACAGTGAAAAAAGGCAGTTACACTAACAAAATTTTTACAGTGTATGTAACAAGTTAGCAGAGCATTGCACCCACTTGCAAATGGATGATTAACCCCTTAATACCCAAAACTGAATAATAAAAGACAAAAACTTTTTTTGTTTTTGTTTTTTTTTTTTCAAACAGTCACAACAACTGCCACAGCTCTACTGTGGTTTTTACCTCCCTCAAAAACGACTTTGAAGCCTTTTGAGCCCTCCATAGATGTCCTGGATCATGCAGGAAGAAGCTGAATGTCTCTGTCAGTATTTTTAGCTGCACAGAAAAGCACTAAAATAGGCCCTTCCCACTCATATTGCAACAGTGGAAAGCCTAAGGAAACTGTTTCTAGGCAAAATTCAAGCCAGCCATGTGGAAAAAAACTAGGCCCCAATAAGTTTTATCACCAAATACATATAAAAACGATTAAACATGCCAGCAAACGTTTTATATTACATTTTTATAAGAGTATGTATCTCTATTAATAAGCCTGATACCAGTCGCTATCACTGCATTTAAGGCTTTACTTACATTAGTTCGGTATCAGCAGCATTTTCTAGCAAATTCCATCCCTAGAAAAATATTAACTGCACATACCTTATTGCAGGAAAACCTGCACGCCATTCCCTCTCTGAAGTTACCTCACTCCTCAGAATATGTGAGAACAGCCATGGATCTTAGTTACTTCTGCTAAGATCATAGAAAACGCAGGCAGATTCTTCTTCTAAATACTGCCTGAGATAAACAGTACACTCCGGCACCATTTAAAAATAACAAACTTTTGATTGAAGAATAAACTAAGTATAAAACACCACACTCCTCTTACGACCTCCATCTTGGTTGAGGCTTGCAAGAGAATGACTGGATATGACAGTTAGGGGAGGAGCTATATAGCAGCTCTGCTGTGGGTGATCCTCTTGCAACTTCCTGTTGGGAAGGAGAATATCCCACAAGTAATGGATGATCCGTGGACTGTATACACTTAACAAGAGAAATACTTATCTCTGACCACGCGATTATTTCACTACAAATACCAAATAAAATAGTTACTCCTGAACAAACTTCTAACTTTTTTTTTCCCTAAATTTTTAATAAACAATCTACAATTCCGATATTGGTTAATACAGAAATGGAGAGAATATAAAAAATATAATCAGGCTTATTATGAAAAATCTGAAATATTTTGGGAAACAGCCAAAGCTTACCTTAGAGGAGAAATTAAAGCCTACATGATAAAACAGAAGAAGAAAGCTAGAGCACGGGACGCTTATAGGATTTATATAGTCTCACCAAATAGCACGTCATGGAACAAATATATCATTTCAAGACAAGAGAGAGATCTTTTCTTAACACAAAAAAATAAAATGGAAGAACTTAAGATTACTACAAGATATAGAGGTCAAGTTGGTAAGTCAGCTAAATACTTAGCTAGCTTAGATAAAGCTAGGAAAAAATCTAATACTATCGTAAAAATTTTAGAAGCCAATAAAACACAAACGGACCCATTGAATATTAAAAATTCCTTTTTTGAATATTATAAAAAGATATATACAGCCAAAGAAGTAGACTGCCACGAAGAAAGCCGCTCAGATCCTACACTGGCTGAAAACGCCACCGGAAGTCCAGGGGAAAAAGAAAGGTGTAAAGCCCAGGGGGTGCACACTGAAACTGCGGCCGGTTCCGCCGCAGGAGAAACCAACAAGAAAGGAAAAAAATCAGCTGCACTTGCGGAGGTAAAAAATAAAAGAATAAACTTTATTGGTATACCTTAAAAACAAGGTACATGGAGGCTAGCACAATGAACATCCTAACATGTTTCGTGCCTATGCTCGGCACTTACTCATAGGACTGTAGTTCATGGAACTGTCCTTTCCTTTTAAAGGGACAGTGTCCAATAGCGATCTTAGCACAATTTTAAAAAAGGAAAAACCAACTATCTACAATTGACAGTGGTAAAATGCTGTGATAAACTGCAAATATAATGCATAACACTAATAATGCAACATGATAAATATAAATTGATCAATACAAAAACAAATGAAATAATGCATTATTCTATTTGAGTTATAGCAATAATTGTTCTGATATTTATGTGACAAAGCAAAAAGAGCCGTTCTAAACCTAAACCTAAAATGGGACAGAGATAAACTGATATTAATTTCTCTAAATATAATGGTTTATCCAAAGATGTCCAACATGAAATTCAATATGATATGATGTTAGGCTATGACAATAGTAGTACTTGTAAATCCTTGCTTAACCCCTTAACGACCAACGACGTATGGGGTACGTCCTGCAAAAAAATGCAGTTAATGACCAAGGACGTACCCCGTACGTCGTTGGTCTTTGAAAGCAGTGGAAGCGATCCTGATCACTACCAACTGCTTTCATGTTATAGCAGTGATGCCTCGATATTGAGGCATCCTGCTATAACATTTTTAAGCCGTCCGATGAAGAGAGAGCCACCCTGTGGCCCTCTCTGCATCGGCCATCAATGGCCCTGTTCGTTGGTGGGTGGGAGCTGATCGTGGGAGGCGGGTGGGCGGCCATCGGTGGGGAGGGGGGGGCGGGATCGGGTGCGCGCGCGTGAGCGCGCGGGTGGGAACCCTACACTATGAAACACTGTAAGGTGGGAGAGAGGGGGTTGAGGGGGGGGCAAATGTTTTACAAATGTTAACGATCTGGGAGGGTGGGAGGTTGGGGGTTGAGGGGGGGCAGCTACACTACAGAAAATACTATTTTTAAAATAACATAATAATAAAATGTTCTAAAAAACATATTTGATTTCAAACTGGGTACTGGCAGACAGCTGCCAGTACCCAATATGGCGCATAATAAGGCCGAGAGGGGGGTTAGAGAGCTGTTGGGGGGGGGGATCAGGGAAGTTGGGGGCTAAGGGGGGATCCTACAGAGCAGAATTATCTTTTTTTTAAATCCCCAAAAAACTCTTATTTTAGTACTGGCAGACTTACTGCCAGTACTTAAGATGGTGGGGACAATTGTGGGGTAGGGGAGGGAAGAGAGCTGTTTGGGAGGGATCAGGGGGTGTGATGTGTCATGTGGGAGGTTGATACCTACACTAAAGCTAAAATTAACCCTGCAAGCTCCCTACAAGCTCCCTAATTAACCCCTTCAATGCTGGGCATTATACACGTGTGGTGCGCAACGGCATTTAGCTGCCTTCTAATTACCAACAAGCAAAGCCAAAGCCATATATATCTGCTATTTCTGAACAAAGGGGATCCCAGAGAAGCTTTTACAACCATTTATGCCATAATTGCACAAGCTGTTTGTAAATAATTTCAGTGAGAAACCTAAAATTGTGAAAAATGTAACGCTTTATTTTTATTTGTTAGCATTTGGCGGTGAAATGGTGGCATGAAATATACCAAAATGGGCCTAGATCAATACTTTGGGTTGTCTACTACATTATACTAAAGCTAAAATTAACCCTAAAAGCTCCCTACAAGCTTCCTAATTAACCCCTTCAATGCTGGGCATAATACATGTGTGGTGCGCAGTGGCATTTTGCGGCCTTCTAAATACCAAAAAGCAATGCCAAAGCCATATATGTCTGCAATTTCTGAACAAAGGGGATCCCAGAGAAGCATTTACAACCATTTGTGCCATAATTGCACAAGTTGTTTGTAAATAATTTCAGTGAGAAACCTAAAGTTTGTGAAACAATTTGTGAAAAAGTGAACAAATTTTTTTATTTGATCGCATTTGGTAGTGAAATGGTGGCATGAAATATACCAAAATGGGCCTAGATCAATACTTTGGGATGTCTTCTAAAAAAAAATATATGCATGTCAAGGGATATTCAGGGATTCCTGAAAGATATCAGTGTCCCAATGTAACTAGCGCTAATTTTAAAAAAAAGTGGTTTGGAAATAGCAAAGTGCTACTTGTATTTATGGCCCTATAACTTACAAAAAAAGCAAAGAACATGTAAACATTGGGTATTTCTAAACTCAGGACAAAATTTAGAAACTATTTAGCATGGGTGTTTTTTGGTGGTTGTAGATGCGTAACAGATTTTGGGGGTCAAAGTTAGAAAAAGTGTGTTTTTTTCCATTTTTTCCTCATATTTTATAATTTTTTTATAGTAAATTATAAGATATGATGAAAATAATGGTATGTTTAGAAAGTCCATTTAATGGCGAGAAAAACAGTATATAATATGTGTGGGTACAGTAAATGAGTAAGAGGAAAATTACAGCTAAACACAAACACCGCAGAAATGTAAAAATAGCCTTGGTCCCAAACGGACAGAAAATGGAAAAGTGCTGTGGTCCTTAAGGGGTTAAAGAGGGAAAATGACACAAAATTCAACAAAAATGCAAACCAATATAATAAAGGTAAATAGAGAGATATGGAATAATATGAGTGAAAACCATACTCTAAGCCATTCAATAGTGATAAAAATTAAAATATTGAAATAATAAGGCATATGCTAGTGGTGAAACTAGCAGTACAAAATAACACTGTATATTCAATGAGGCTACCCATCTACTCTCTATATAAAAGCCAAAGATTGCGCCAATGTGTCATTTTATGTGTGAATAGAGACAAACAGCTATGACTACTAAACTCAAATGCACATTAAAATGCATGTTTAGAGGAGGTAAACACTACTCAAAATAATAACACATATCCCATTCTCTATTTAAGCTTGAAGGAGTGATAGTCTTTAATTTATGTATCCAATAAAGCTCACGCTTCTGCAATAGCTTATGTTTATTGCCACCTCTAATGGGAGAATGAACTCTATCTATGACTTTGACTGTTATGTGTGCTTTATGAGTAAAATGTACAAGGTTAAAGTGTCTCGCTATCGCCGAATCCTTGTTATAGTTTTTGGTGTCATTAATATGTTCCCTAACCCTTGTTCTAAGTTCCCTTGTCATTTGTCTGACATATTGAAGGGAACAGATAATACATTCTAAGAGATAAACAATGAATTCGGTTCTACAGTTAGCATAAATATTAACCATGAATTTCTCCTGGGTGACAGTACTCGAAAAATGATTGTTCTGACTGATCACTCCACAGGTGATGCAGGTTCTTGCTCCACATCTAAATGTGCCTTTCTTCTGGAGCCAATCCTTGGGCTTGGCACTTTTGCTGTTAATCTTGCTTGGAGCTAATCTTGTAGCCAATGTAGGCGGTTTCTTTGAAACAAACCTACAAGATCGATAAACATCAACCAAGAGTTCATCTTCATTCAAAATATGAAGATTTCTCTTGAGAATATTACAAATATCATGGCACTGCCTGGAGTATTCTGTAGAGAATACCACAGTATCTCTGTCAAAGACCCTCTTTTTTCTTTTATTGTAGAGGACATCAGATTTCTTTTTGGATTTTACGCTGTTAAATGATTTATGAAGTTCTTTATCTGAATATCCTCTCAATTTAAGTCTGTTCGTAAGTTCTGCTGATTGAGTGTAAAAATTGGGATCAGAGTTTGTGTTCCTCCTCATACGAATGTATTGCGCTCTTGGGATCGAGCGAATGAGGTGCGATTGATGGCAGGATTTAGCATGTAAAATGGTATTACCAGCCGTAGGCTTACGGAAAGTATCAGTAAGTATAGTACCTGTATCTACACTGTCAGTAAGAGTAAGATCCAAAAAGCAAGCTGTATGAGTATGTATCTCACCGGTGAATTTCAGGTTCAATTCATTGGCATTAAGATATTCCATGAATGAGTTGATATCAAAGGGGTCTTGTACAATAAAAATCAAATCATCTATGAACCTCATATACTTGATGGTTAAATCAGCAAAAGGATTTGATATGGTATATAAGTACATATCCTCCCACCAGGCTACAAATAAGTTGGCAAACGAGGGGGCAAACTTTGCCCCCATCGCCGTACCACGAACTTGCAAAAAATATTCACCGTCAAACATAAAAAAATTATGTTTGAGTAGGAACTCCACAATTTCATAAAAGTAAATAATGAATTCAACTGAATATTGGGTGGAGGAGCTTAGGAAATATTGTAATGCTCTGATTCCTAGTGCATGTGGTATGCTTGAGTATAATGATGTGGCATCTACTGCCACCCATCTGTAATCCTCACACCACTTAGTATGTTTTAAGTAGTCTATAAGATGACTTGAGTCCCTTAGATAACTGTTGACATTCTTAACGAGGGGTTGCAAGACAGAATCAAACCATTCAGACAGTGGCGCAAACATAGAGCCAATGCCCGAAATAATGGGTCTACCTGGGGGAGAGTTAACATCCTTATGGGTTTTAGGTACGTGATGGAATATAGGTACCATAGGATGTGAGGGAATCAAAGAATTAGCCTGTTCTGAGAAAATACTTAAGGCGACGCCTTGTTCAATAATTCTATGGAGTTTAGACTTAAAAATTTCTGTAGGATTTCTTTCTAACTTTCTATAGGTCTCCTGATCGGATAACTGGCGCTTGGCTTCATTAATGTAGTAGTCCTTATCCAGGACCACCACATTGCCTCCTTTGTCCGAGGCTCTAATGACAATGTTGTCATTGGATTGAAGCCTTTGAAGTGCTGTTTTATCTGCTTTGGTTAAATTTGAGTATATAGTCTGTCCCTTAGTCACATTTTCTAACTCTAGCAGTTCCTTTTGTGCCTTCTTATGAAAAAGGTTAATCGCATACCCCCTGGCATTGGTAGGATAAAATTCAGATGGCTTCCTATTTGGTGAAGGAATTTCACAATCACTAGGACCGTACGAATCTTCATTGTGTCTTAATTGGTTCAATGTTATGAAATCACCAAATCTGAAGTCATCTTTTTTAATACTCTCATCACCAACAGAATACCCCTTGTTATTAACTGTCAGGCTACAAATATGAAGTTAACGATGGAACACAATTCACAGATCTTAATTTATTAATAATTGTTTTGTTTCACTATTGTAAAGGAATATCACTATGGCTTAGTGATATTCTCACCTAATAGTGATAGTTTAGTGGTTTATTTTGCCACACCCCAGATTATGCAGTTAGGGTTAAGCAAACTTGAATAGGATTTGTAGAAATTGTTCTCAATATTAAGTTAGCTTTAGTTCTTAAGTTGCAGGTGTAGTAATGGTTCTATTAACTCTCAGAGTCTTATGCAGTGTAACACATAAATATTTAACTAGTAACCAGGTTCTGTTAACAGTTATACATATGCTCATGCAGTATTGCTATTTTATTTGCAGAGATTACTTGTACCTTGTCTTGTGTTGCACTTGTAGTGTGGCAGAGCTGTAATGAATGCACAGCCTGTTCTGTGGAAGTTCCAGTTTCACTGTGGAAGCTGTGTTGTTTATTAATCTGCAGTCAGGATGTTTCAATAAGGGTTAAAGCCAGATTTTCAGTGACAAGTTCTGTGGTAACTCTCCTTTAAATACTAACTACACAGTGAAAGTTCTCCAAGTAACAAAGCATTAGAACACATAGAATAATACTTGCAGTTTGGTTCAGGCAGTTCATTCAATTGATTGCATGTCAGCTCCTAAGTTAATGAACACTGCAGTTGTTTGGATGAATTCCAGTTAAAGTTGAACAAAGTATCAAAAAGTTCCTGTGAGGAAAAAAGTTCAGAAAACAAGTTATTCAAAGTAGTTAGGCTCATGTAAATAGGGTAGCCTTGTACTCCAAATTACTAAGCAAAGAGAATTGATTTGGGGTGGTTTTTAAAGGCAAGCTGCAAGTTTGTTGCTTGAAGGATTCCGCTGGGTCCTAGAAGGAGCTAGGTTCCTGACATGACCCCCCACTCAGGGCAACGGTCCCACAGTTGCCGGTCTGGGACGATTTGGATTTCTGCGATGGAAGAGAGTGACCAGCCGTTGAGCTCTAAGATTGGTTGCAGGTTCCCATGTGTCGTCATCAGCTGAATAATTTTTCCAGCGTACCAGATATTGTAATTCACCTCTATGGAACCTGGAATCCAGCAGGGAATGCACTTCATATTCGTCTGGATCCAGTGCCTGAGGAGGTGGTGGAAGAATGAGTTGAGAGTGACGAGTGGCTCTGTATGGTTTCAATAGTGACACATGAAATGTGGGGTGGACCTTAATACTATCAGGTAATTTAAGAGTCATTGCGTTTTCATTGACAATTCTAACTATAGGGAATGGTCCTATGAACAGACCCGAGAGTTTCTTACTCGGTATCTGTAATTTCATGTTTTTGGTGGATAGCCAAACGAGATCACCTATGGCGTATATAGGTGGTGGTCTTCTCTTGAGGTCGTAATAATGCTTTTGAGTGAGCTGAGCATTTTTTATGTTCTCCTCAATTAAGCGGAAATTGTCTTGTAAGGAATCATGTAGATCATCGATTAAGGGTGAATTTAAGGTGTCTGTTGCAATGAAAGATATTGTTGGATGGTAGGCATAATTTGCATAAAATGGTGTAGATTTTGTAGATGAGTTTACAGCATTGTTATAGGCAAATTCAGCCATGGAGAGGAAGTTCATCCAATGTTCTTGATGGTAGGAACAATAGCACCGAAGATATTGTTCCAGCCATTGATTCAGTCTCTCTGATTGACCATTGGTCTGAGGGTGAAATGATGTCGAGAAACGATGATCGATCTGTGTTAAGTCACAAAGTTTTGTCCAGAAATGTGAGGTGAATTGTGTTCCTCTATCGGTGGTTATTATCTTTGGTAACCCATGTAGCTTGAGTATGTTATCTATGAATAAATGTGCTGTCTCAGAGGATGTGGGTACTTTGTGATACGGCACAAAATGGGCCATCTTAGTAAATATATCTATGACCACTAGGATTGTTGTCTGTTTATTTGATTCAGGTAAATCCACTATGAAATCCATCGATAGATGGTACCAGGGTCTCTTCGGTACTGGTAATGGAGTTAATAATCCATACGGAGCTCTTCTCTCGGATTTCGAAGTGGCACAAATGGCACAAGTTAAGATATAGTCTCGGATGGATTCTTTCATTTTTGGCCACCAACAATCCCGTGAAAGCTGTTCCAAGGTTCGGTAAATTCCTGGGTGTCCGGCTAATGGAGAGTCATGGTATAACTTGAGCAAATTTATTCGCAATGCTTTGGGAATGTATAATTTCCCTTCATGGTAGTACAGGTCATCAATCTTATGCACAGAAGAGTGAGGTAGCTCCGGCTCCTTGAGACAATGACGTTTGATTTCGGTTATCACATCGGTGGTTAGACCTACAAAACATTCGGTAGGTAAGATAGTGGTATTTTGGGTTGTTGTTTTAGGTTTCTCAGGTAGGCGAGACAGAGCATCTGCTTTACCATTCCTGGAGGCAGGTCTATATACAATATTGAAGTTGAAGCGCGAGAAGAATAAACTCCAACGGACCTGTCTTGCTGAAAGAGTTTTGTTGTTTTCTAAATAAAGTAGGTTCCTGTGATCTGTGAAAATGGTAATAGGAAACTTGGTACCTTCGAGAAGATGCCTCCAGTGTTCCAGTGATCTTTTTATTGCGAGGAGTTCTTTATCTCCTATGGAATAATTTCTTTCAGCTGTTGACATCATCTGTGAGAAGTAAGAAACTGGATGGATGGGATCGTTTGGTGTTTCCTGTTGAGAGAGAACTGAGCCTAAGGCAAAATCAGAGGAATCAACTTCCAACACATAGTGGTGTTCGGGGTTCGGAAATCTTAGAATGGGTGCTGATGTAAAACTATCCTTTAAATATTCAAAAGCTGAATTAGCGTCTGGATCCCAGTTATAAGATGAGTTAATGCTGGTTAATTTCGTCAGTGGTTTTGCTATCTTGGAAAAGTTTCTAATGAATTTCCTGTAGTAGTTTGCAAAACCTAGGAATTTTTGGAGTTCCTTTCTGGACTTGGGTATTAACCAATTTTTGACAGCGTCTACTTTTTGTTTTTGCATAGTGATACCTGTTGGTGAGATATCATATCCAAGGAATGACACATGCTTGGTATGGAATATGCATTTCTCCAACTTAGCATACAGTTTATGCTCTCGGAGCCTAGACAGTACCCATCGCACGTGTGTTTTGTGTTCTGTTTCATTTTTAGAATAAATCAAAATATCGTCTAGGTATATCACAAGACAGATGTCTAAGAGATCTCTGAACACATCGTTTATGAAGTGTTGAAAAGTGGCGGGTGCGTTGCACAGTCCAAACGGCATGACAAGGTACTCATAAAGGCCATACCTTGTCCTGAATGCGGTCAACCATTCGTGTCCTTCTTTTATCCTCACTAAGTTATAGGCTCCCCTTAAATCGAGTTTCGTGTATATAGTTGCCTCAGATAACCTTTCGATTAGTTCTGGGATTAATGGGAGTGGGTAACGATTTTTTATTGTGCGTTTGTTGAGTTCTCTGTAATCGATTATGGGACGTAATGATGAATCCTTATTCCGCACAAAAAAAATTCCGGCACCTGCTGGTGATGTTGATGCTCTGATAAATCCTTTCCGTAAATTTTCTTCGAGATACTCCTTTAAATGATCCAATTCTGGCTTGCAGAGAGGGTACAAGTGTCCATAAGGGATGGAAGAACCAGGTTGAAGTTGTATTGGACAATCGTATGCACGATGAGGAGGCAAGTTCTCAGCTTCTACTTTACTGAATACATCCTTGAAATCTGCATAAGGTGAAGGAATTTGCAACTCAGGTTTTTCTGTAGCTATTTCGGTCTGGAGTAGAACATGTTTGTGGAAACATGTTGTTTTACAATAGACTGAATCAAATTTTATGGAAGATAGTGACCAGTGGATAACTGGATTATGTAATTTGAGCCAACTAATACCCAAAACCACTGGGAAATGTGGTGACGAGACAACATCAAATGAGAGGTGTTCTGTGTGTCCTGCTGTAGTAACTGTTAACGGTGTGGTATGGTGTGTGATAGGGCCAGTTTTAGGTTCTGAACCGTCAATCATATGAAAAGAAAATGGAGTATGCTTTTTTATAAGGGGTATTTTATTTTGCTTTACAACATTATAATCAATAAAGCATCCATAAGCTCCCGAGTCTATGATGGCTTCAGTAGTCAGCTGATCTTGGTCCCACTGTATGGAGAGAGTTAACATGCAATAAGTTTTAGTTTTTGTGGTGTTTAATAAATAACTTGTAACTTTGAACTTACATTTCTTGTTTTTCTGTAAAATGGGACACTCCTGGACTGAATGTGTAGGATTGGCGCAATACATGCACAGATTATTACTCTTCCTGCGGTATCTTTCTTCTGTTGTTAAAGGACCACGGGCTATTCCGATATCCATGGGAACAGCTGTTTGTTTACTATGTTGGGTTGGTTGAGGTGGGGAATAGATAGAAGGTTTTGGTCGGACATCTGCAGAAAACCTTTCTGCCTTCCTTTCTCGCAGTCTGCGATCCAATTGTTTTGCAGCATTCATCATTCCTTCTAGGGTTTTTGGGAGTTCTATCCTGGCGATTTCATCTTTCAAGCTCTCCGAGAGGCCTAAACGGAACTGGTTTCGAAGTGCAATCTGACTCCATTCCGAATCAGCTGCGTATAATTTGAATTCCGTGATGTACTCCTCCACGGGTCTCTTGGCTTGCTTAAGGTTCCTCATGGAGGCTTCAGCGGACATTTGTACATCAGTGTCGTGAAAAAGATCATCCATACATGTGAAAAAATCAGAAAGGGATCCTAGCACTGGGTCATTATGTTCGCACAGATTGTCAGCCCAGATTCTTGGCTCACCCCTCAGGAATGAAATAGTACTGAATACCTTGATCCTCTCTGTGGGATAACTGTGAGGTCGTAGATTATAAAGTAAATGACATGAATTCTTAAACTGCCTATACTGCTTCCTGTTTCCAGAAAAGAGCTCTGGTAGTGAAACTGAAGGTTCAGGTGTTTGCTGAGGTGGTGCAGTATGAGTAGTAAGTGAGTCTCTTATAATTCCCCTTAAAGACTGATTTTCAATTTGTAAATCATGAACCGCCTGAGCAAGCTGATCAACCTTTTGGGAGAGGTTGTAAACTATCTGTGGTAGATCTGGTGGCTCCATTTTTATGGCTTAGTAATAAGTCAGGCTACAAATATGAAGTTAACGATGGAACACAATTCACAGATCTTAATTTATTAATAATTGTTTTGTTTCACTATTGTAAAGGAATATCACTATGGCTTAGTGATATTCTCACCTAATAGTGATAGTTTAGTGGTTTATTTTGCCACACCCCAGATTATGCAGTTAGGGTTAAGCAAACTTGAATAGGATTTGTAGAAATTGTTCTCAATATTAAGTTAGCTTTAGTTCTTAAGTTGCAGGTGTAGTAATGGTTCTATTAACTCTCAGAGTCTTATGCAGTGTAACACATAAATATTTAACTAGTAACCAGGTTCTGTTAACAGTTATACATATGCTCATGCAGTATTGCTATTTTATTTGCAGAGATTACTTGTACCTTGTCTTGTGTTGCACTTGTAGTGTGGCAGAGCTGTAATGAATGCACAGCCTGTTCTGTGGAAGTTCCAGTTTCACTGTGGAAGCTGTGTTGTTTATTAATCTGCAGTCAGGATGTTTCAATAAGGGTTAAAGCCAGATTTTCAGTGACAAGTTCTGTGGTAACTCTCCTTTAAATACTAACTACACAGTGAAAGTTCTCCAAGTAACAAAGCATTAGAACACATAGAATAATACTTGCAGTTTGGTTCAGGCAGTTCATTCAATTGATTGCATGTCAGCTCCTAAGTTAATGAACACTGCAGTTGTTTGGATGAATTCCAGTTAAAGTTGAACAAAGTATCAAAAAGTTCCTGTGAGGAAAAAAGTTCAGAAAACAAGTTATTCAAAGTAGTTAGGCTCATGTAAATAGGGTAGCCTTGTACTCCAAATTACTAAGCAAAGAGAATTGATTTGGGGTGGTTTTTAAAGGCAAGCTGCAAGTTTGTTGCTTGAAGGATTCCGCTGGGTCCTAGAAGGAGCTAGGTTCCTGACATTAACACTCTCATTATCAACAGTATACCCTTCATTGTCAGTATTTACATCAGTATTGTCAATAGCATTGTTTGGATCTTTTTCCTGAAGTTTGAAAAACCCTTTTAAAGTCATTTTCCTAACAATTTTGTTAATGTCAATCATTGTTTTGAATGCCGAAAAAGTGTTAGTTGGAGCATAGCCCAGTCCTTTACCAAGTAAAGACCTTTCTTCATCTGTTAGTTCGACTTTAGACAAATTTAAGACTGAGAGTCCTTCTGATTCAATTTCTGTTTTCAGGTGCTGGCTGGCTGCTGCTAATGACTGGTGAGTGATTGATCTGGCCGGGGTCAGGGGGTGGGATGAATACTTACAGGGCTGGGGTGGGCCTCAGATGATGACGCTGCAATCTCCCGCTCTGCACTTTCTGACACTCGTCGCTTGCTTCCTCCCACCCAGATTCCTAGCAGCAGCTGCGTGCGCAGGAAGAGTGAGAGGGATCTTAGAAGGAAGCAGCGAGCTCAGCTGAGATAATAAGCAGCGAGGTTAGGCTTGTGGTGCCTGTGGTTAAACGATGTATCTGATGATTAAAAACATCTCATTCACCAGTGTTGTATGTGATTTAGCTTTTTGTACTCAGTCCCTCTTAACGTTTTTTTGGGAGGGATGTATGCAGCCATCATGATCAGCAATGTGTGTCACAGCTACATCAAGATGATGCCGCACCTAACCTCTGTCTTTCTCTCTCCCCCTCTCTCTCTCTCCCACCTCTGTCTGTCTCTTTCCCACCTCTGTCTGTCTCTCCCCCCCCACTGTCTGTCTCTCTCCCCCTATTGTCTGTCTCTCCCCCCTCTGTCTTCTCTGTCTCTATTTCACTCTCTCTCTTCCCCCTCTCTCTGTCTCTCTTCCCCTCTCTGTCTGTCTCTCTCCCCCTAATGTCTGTCTCTCCCCCCACTGTCTGTCTCTCTCTCCCCCTACTGTCTGTCTCTCCCCCCACTGTCTGTCTCTCTCCCCCCACTGTCTGTCTCTCTCCCCCTACTGTCTGTCTCTCTCCCCCTACTGTCTGTCTCTCCCCCCACTGTCTGTCTCTCTCCCCCTACTGTCTGTCTCTCCCCCCCACTGTCTGTCTCTCTCCCCCTACTGTCTGTCTCTCTCCCACTACTGTCTGTCTATCCCCCCTCTGTCTTCTCTGTCTCTCTCTCTCTTCCCCCTCTCTCTGTCTCTCTTCCCCTCTCTGTCTCTCTTCCCCCTCTCTCTGTCTCTCTTCCCTCTCTCTCTGTCTCTCTTCCCCCTCTCTCTGTCTCTCTTCCCCTCTCTGTCTCTCTTCCCCCTCTCTCTGTCTCTCTTCCCCTCTCTGTCTCTCTTCCCCCTCTCTGTCTCTCTCTCTTCCTCCTCTCTGTCTCTCTCTCTTCCCCCTCTCTGTCTCTCTCTCTCTTCCCCCTCTCTCTATCTCTCTTCCCCCTCTCTCTGTCTCTCTTCCCCTCTATGTCTCTCTTCCCCCTCTCTGTCTCTCTCTTTTCCCCCTCTCTGTCTCTCTCTCTTCCCCCTCTCTGTCTCTCTCTCTTCCCCCTCTCTGTCTCTCTCTCTCTTCCCCCTCTCTGTCTCTCTCTTTCTTCCCCCCTCTCTGTCTCTCTCTCTCTTCCCCCTCTCTGTCTCTGTGTCTCTTTGCCTCTTCTCTCTCTCTTTGCCTCTTCTCTCTCTCTCCTCTCTCTCCCATCTCTGTCTCTCTCTCTCCTCTCTGTCTCTCTCTCCCATCTCTGTCTCTCCTCTCTGTCTCTCTCTCTCCTCTCTGTCTCTCTCTCCCATCTCTGTATCTCCTCTCTGTCTCTCTCTCTCCTCTCTGTCTCTCCCCCCCCTCTGTCTCTCTCTCCTCATCTGTCTCTCTCTCCCCCCCCCTCTGTTTGACAATGTGTAATTAGGGTAACTGTATGAAATTGTGTAATTAGACAGGCAATGGTGGCTTACATATAAGGACATTATACACTAGATTTGTCTTTGCATAAATGTTTTGTAGATGATCCATTTATATTGCCCATCTTGGTGTGTTTTTGTAAAAATGTATAGTTTTGCTTATTTTTCAATAACAGTGTCCTAATTTTCAGGCTCCTAACCAAGCCCCAAAGTTTTAGATGTATACAGATGTATACAGACTTTAGACTGCTTCTGTTTGTATATTGGGTCTTTTCATATGCAGGGGAGTTTTATTTGGTGGTGGGGGGGGGCAAGTAGCTGATTTTGCCTAGGGCGCAAAATAGTCTAGCACCGGCCCTGCCTTTATGTGATTCATAAAGCCATTTTAAATTCATTTCAATGTATTTTAGAAGCGCAAAGTAAAACAGTGCCATAAACTTGAGACAAATACATATATATAACTTTAAATGGCATTCTACTTCCAAAAAAGCATAGCAACAGAATGAAAACAGTGACAATATTGATTTTGAGAACTAATATGAGTGACTGACCTTTTAAGCCTCCACGACGCTGCCATACAAACAGAAAATAAGAGTTCAGATATTATCCTTATATAAATACGCATGTGTTGTGCATAAATAATTGATAGCATAATTTCTGTGCACTGTTTTCATTCTCTTGCTATCCTTTGTGTGAATTGGATTTTCTTTTTACAATCTGTTGCATTTCTGTGCACTGTTTTCATTTTCTTGCTATCCTTAGTTAAATATTTTGGATGAACAGTGATTTTCAGGAAGGAAATGCTATTTAATAATTTCTTTTGTGTTGCTAACATTCTTTAAATGCTTATATACAACAGTAATAAACATGGTGAAAAGAGTTATAAAAATAAGATATATATTTTAAATTTTTAAAATTATTTCTCTATATAGTGCACTTAATGTGTAGCAAGAATATTGATTGACTTATAAAAGCTTATGCATATTTAATAATGTTTTACATTGAGTTTTATTAGGTGATATGCTTCATACTCTCGCAGCATCGAACATAAGATTTCAGTGTTTTCCGATTCCCATTGACTTCTATAGCATCTGCAACCTCAAAGGTGACGGATTCAAAACTAGGTGCGCTGCGTCGGATAAGACGCGAGCGTAACTATTCATTTTTTGATAACTTCTTGACAGTTTCTAATTGTGTCGACTAGGACGGCGAATACACAGAATTACGCTTAAATTAATCAGGTTTTCTATTCACATCGATCTGCGTCAAATTGAGACCATCGGATCGTATGTTATGTTACAAATTTCAAATTATTCCGATCTTAAGGCTTTGATAACTACTGCACATCAATCTCGCGACAACTACGATGCAATACAATTTAAGCGCATTTTCAGTTGATGCTTTGATAAATAGGCCTCTATATCTCTAGCTATAGTATGTAACAGTTGTCATGATAAGCTTTTACATGCAGAGAATGTATCCATCAATACTAGTACAATGCCTGTTGTTCCTTCAACATCTAATGTACATGATATCCCTGTGAATATAAAAGATTTTATTGCTGATGCGATTCAGAAGGCTTTGTCTGCTATTCCGCCTTCTAATAAACGTAAAAGGTCTTTTAAAACTTCTCATAAAGTTGATGAAATTTCAAATGACCAACAATATACTGAATTATCCTCCTCTGATGAGGATCTATCTGATTCAGAAGATCCTACCTCAGATATTGACACTGACAAATCTACTTATCTCTTTAAGATGGAGTATATTCGTTCCTTGTTAAAAGAGGTGTTGATTACTTTGGATATTGAGGAAACTAGTCCTCTTGATACTAAAACTAGTAAGCATTTAAATTCTGTTTATAAACCTCCTGTGGTTACTCCAGAGGTTTTCCCAGTTCCTGATGCTATTTCTGATATTATTTCAAAGAAATGTAATAGGCCTGGTACTTCTTTTATTTCTTCCTCTAGGTTTAACAAGTTGTATCCTTTGCCAGCAGTCAGATTGGAGTTTTGGGAAAAAATCCCCAAAGTTGATGGGGCTATTTCTACTATTGCCAAACGTACTAATATCCCTATGGAAGATAGTACTTCCTTTAAGAATCCTTTAGATAGGAAACTTGAATCTTTTCTAAGGAAAGCTTATTTATATTCTGGCTATCTTCTCAGGTCTGCCATTTCTATGGCTGATGTTGAAGCTGCATTAACTTTCTGGATGGAAAGCTTAGCACAACAGGAAACAGATCCTGATTTGTCTAGCATTGTTCGCTTGCTTCAACATGCTAATCATTTTATCTGTGATGCTATTTTTGATATCAGCAAAATTGACGTTAAATCTATGTCTTTAGTTATTTTAGCTAGAAGAGCTTTGTGGCTCAAGTATTTGAATGCTGACATGGTATCTAAGTCTAGATTACTATCTCTTTCTTTCTAAGGTAACAATTTATTTGGTTCTCAGTTGGATTCAATTATTTCAACTGTCACTGGGGGGAAGGGAGTTTTTTTACCTCAGGATAAAGATCTAATGGTAAATCTAAAGCTTCTTATCGTTTTTGTTCTTTTCAACAGAATAAGGAACAGAAACCAAATCCTTCCCCCAAAGAATCTGGTTCCAATTTGAAAACTTTCTTCAAGTTGGAATAAATCCAAGCCTTTTAAGAAACCAAAGCCAGCCCCCAAGTCTGCATGATGGTGCAGCCCTCATTCCAGCTCAGCTGGTGGGGGGCAGATAAAAAAAAAATCCAAAACATTTGGGAAGATTCTGTCCAAAATCATTGGATTCAGAGTATTGTCTCTCAAGGGTATCGAATAGGATTCAGAGTAAGACCTTTTGTGAGAAGATTTTTTCACTCACGTGTTCCAGCAAATCCAGTGAAGGCTCAGGCTTTTCTGAAGTGTGTTTCAGATTTAGAGCTTTCAGGGGTCATCATACCAGTCCCGTTTCAGGAACAGGGTCTGGGGTTTTATTCAAATCTATTCATAGTCCCAAAGAAAGAAAATTCATTCAGGCCAGTTCTGGATCTGAACATTTTGAATTGTTTTATGAGTGCCAACTTTCAAAATGGTGACTATAAGGACTATTCTGCCTTTTGTTCAGCAAGGTCATTATAGATATACTATAGATAGACTTACAGGATGCATAGCTTTATATTCCGATTCATCCAGATCACTATCGGTTTCTGAGATTCTCTTTTATAGACAAGCATTACCAATTTGTCATTCTTCCATTTGGCCTAGCGACAGCTCCAAATTTTTTTTCAAAGGTTCTTGGTGCCCTACTATCTGTAATCAGAGAACGGGGTATTGCGGTGTTTCCTTATTTGGACGATATCTTGGTACTAGCTCAGTCTTTACATTCTGCCGAATCTCACACAAATCAACTAGTGTTGTTTCTTCAAAGACATGGTTGGAGGATCAATTTATCAAAAAGTTAATTGATTCCTCAGACAAGGGTCACCTTTTTAGGTTTCCAAATAGATTCAGTGTCCATGACTCTGTCTCTAACAGACAAGAGATGAATAAAATTGGTTTCAGGTGTCGGAACCGTCAGTTTCAATTATTCCCTTCAGTGGCTATGTGCATGGAAGTTTTAGGTCTCATGACTGCAGCATTGGACTGCTCGTTTTCATAAGAGACCTCTCCAGATTTTGATGCTGAAACAAAGGTGCAGGGATTATACAAAGATATCCCAGTTAACAGAAAGAGCAGAGATTTGTCCCTTTAGACCGCTGCTTCATAACTGGTATTTCTGGTGAGCCTGAAGGCTCACCAGAAACACGGGCCCTCAAGCTACATCCGGAGCTTGATAAATGGGCCCCTATGCATTCTTTGGATATTAAACTACTTTCTTGGAAAGTATTGTTTCTTTTGGCCATCTTTTCTTCTAGAAGAGTTTCCGAATTATCTGCTCTTTCTTGTAAGTCTCCTTTTCTGATTTTCCATCAGGATAAAGCAGTTTTGCGGACTTCATTTACATTTTTACCTAAAGTTGTGAATTCTAACAACATTAATAGGGAAATTGTTGTTCCCTCTTTGTGTCCTAATCCTAAGAATTGTTTGGAGAGATCCTTACATTCTCTGGATGTTGTAAGAGCTTTGAAATATTATGTTGAAGCTACTAAAGATTTCAGGAAGACTTCTAGTCTATTTGTTGTCTTTTCTGGTCCTAGGAAAGGTCAGAAAGCTTCTGCCATTTCCTTGGCATCCTGGTTAAAGCTTTTGATTCATTAAGCTTATTTGGAATTGGGTCAGGCCCCGCCTCAGAGAATCATAGATCATTCTACTAGATCAGTTTGCACTTCATGAGCTTTTAAGAATGAAGCTTCAGTTGATCAGATTTGCAAAGCAGCAACTTGGTCCTCTTTGCATACATTTACTAAATTCTACCGTTTTGATGTATTTGCCTCTTCAGAAGCAGTTTTTGGTAGAAAAGTTCTTCAGGCAGCCGTTTCAGTTTGATTCCTCTACTTTTGTTTGCGTTTTTTTCTTTTCATTATGAGAATAAAAACTTATATTTTGGGTTGTGGATTTATTTTTTTCAGCTTTTCCCTCCCTCTCTAGAGTTCCACATCTTGGGTATTGCTATCCCATACGTCACTAGCTCATGGACTCTTGCCAATAACATGAAAGAAAACATAATTTATGTAAGAACTTAACTGATAAATTAATTTCTTTCATATTGGCAAGAGTCCATGAGACCCCCCTTTTTATAGTGGTTATATTTTTTTGTATAAAGCACAATTATATTTCCAGTTCCTCTTTTTATATGCTTTTTTACTCCTTTTTCTATCACCCCACTACTTGGTTATTCATTAAACTGAATTGTGTGTGTGCTGAGGGGAGTATTTATAGGCATTTTGAGGTTTGGGAAACTTTGCCCCTCCTGGTAGGATTGTATATCCCATACGTCACTAGCTCATGGACTCTTGCCAATATGAAAGAAATTAATTTATCAGGTAAGTTCTTACATAAATTATGTTTTTCAACAGGCCCAGCAGATTCACAATATATCATTATTAATATTTATAATTCATGGCATATGAGATAGCTGCGGCAACAACTATAATTGTCTCTAAGATTTTAGTCAATAATACTGAGAATGGCCAAGTGACCACTGCTGTTACTTTCATCTCCTTACTAAACAGTCATCATGGGTAGCCACATGTGAAAAAGGGGCCCATATGAGCTTTTGATGTTATAATATAGATTAGAGAGGCCCCATTGTTCTGTACAGAAAGAAAAGCTCTTTTTTTCGTGCAATGATCACATGACTATACATACATAATAACATAGTAACATTGTAACATAGTAGATGAGGTTGAAAAAGACCGAAGTCCATCAAGTTCAAAATAAAAAAATCTAATATACTTACATTGAGCGTATATTAATCCTATTAAAAGATGACCCATTTAACACCAGCAATCATATCCCTAAATTCTGTTTCTAGCCAGAAATGTATCCAAACCAGTTTTAAATGTATCTAGGGTATTGGCATTCACTACCTCCTTTGGTAATGAGTTCTACAATTATATTGCTCTTACAGTGAAAAAACGTTTACGTTGCAGGAGATTAAATCTCCTTCTCTCCAGCCTTAAATTGTCACCTCTTGTCACAAACAATTTTCTTGGAATAAACAGAGCTTCTGATATCTCTTTATATGGGCCTTTAATGTATTTATATAAAGTAATCCTGTCACCTCTCAAGCACCTTTTTTTCTAGAGAAAACAAACCCAGTTTGGCTAACCTCTCATAGCTTAAATTCTCCATTCCCCTTATTAGCTTTGTGGCCCTTCTCTGAACTTTTTCTAGGTCTGTAATGACTTTTTTTGAGATTGGTCCCCAGAACAGCACTCCATACTCAAGGTGAGGTTTACCAGGGATTTACCTGCCCCCTTTGTGACGTAACCATGTGCATACACCTCGTCATGTCCATCAAAGGGGTTAAAAGATAGATAATCCTTTTATTACCCATTACCCAGTTCTACATAACCAATACTGTTAAATTAATATACATTTTACCTGGGATTACCTTGTATCTAAGTCTCTCCAGACTGTTCCCTTATCTCAGATCTTTTGAAAGACTTGCACTTTAGCCAATCAGTGCTGACTCAGGAGTGAGCACAATGTTATCCATATGGTACACATAAACTACCACTGTGAGAAAACTGTCAAAATGCACTGAGTTAAGAGGCAGCCTTCAAGGGCTTAGACATTAGCATATGAGCCTACCTAGGTTTAGCTTTCAACAAAAAATACCAAGAGAACAAAGCATATTTGATGATAAAAATAAATTCCAAAGTTGTTTAATATTGCATGCCCTATCTGAATCATGAAAGTTTAATTCTGAATTGACTGTCGCTTTAAAGCTGATATCTTTCAAACCAATTGTCCAACATCCAGGAGCTCTGGCTCAGAGTTAGAAGATACTTTGATTTCTTCCCTATTCCTTACATTGGACTTTAGTAATTTGCATAAGATCTATGTTGAAACTTGCTGTTTGTGTGACACTAATATTTGGAGCTGTCCTCCTTGCTCTAGTGACTAATATCTGTAATATAATACCATTTTTTTTTAACAGAAGGCTCTTGATGATGATTCTAGCCCATAGAAACTGTCCAAAAATCACTTATAGTTCAGTCTAACACAAGATTCCCATGTCTTTATATATTCCATGTATATGCTACAGCCCTTACACATAATCTATTCATAGCTCACTCTACGGATAACATACTTAATATATTGTGTCTCATTCTAAAAAAGCTGACGTTACACATGAGAGAAATGAAACTGGGGAACAAATAGAATATGGGAACAACGTAGAAAAAGATGCAGAGAGTGATCAGGCAAATATAATGAAAGAGACAGTGGACAGCTAGAGATAAACTTAAAGACAAAGAGACAGAATCAGAGACTGAAAGAGACAGACACAGAGACTTAAAGAGAGAATGAGACAGAGAGGAAGAAAGAGAGAATGAGAGACAAAATAAGAGACTGAGAGGAAGAGAGAGAGACTGAGAGACAAAATAAGAGACTGAGAGAGGGAGAAGAAAGGAAAGCAGATGTGCAGAAGTACACACCTGGCTTGGGTACGGCACTGCAGGAAGTCCTGGGTTTGGACACTATCACAGTCTGCAACTCCATTTCTATCCAGCCAGCTCTTCATTGTCTTTAAGGTGTCAGCAGAAGGCTGGACCAGGGATGAGACCTCTGCCAGGGACAGGAAGTGACCTAGAAGAATTATAAAAGAGCCAGAAGACATCTGACATCATTATAACGTCTGGAAGTTTAAGTCTCTGTTCCTCACCAATCTAAACCTAAATAACGAGAGTCATTCCATGATTACTCACCATAATGTGGGGATTCTGGGTCTGACACAAGATCCACAAAGTCCTTCAACTTGTTCAGATTCTGCTGCTTTAATGCAAAGGTCAGTGTGATGTCCTCATAAGGCTCCAGTCTACCAACAAGGGTCCAACCATCAGGAATCCTGAGAGAGATGGAGGTCACAGGTGAGAGATGTATGTACGCAAGTGCAGACAGGAGTGTGGCACGGTCAGTTTATCTTCTGTATCTACACAGGAACCCCTGAGGAGCCTTATTTATTTATTGTATGTAAAAGGTTTATAGAAGCTCTAGTTATTTAGTACAGAAATACAAATGGTGAGGGAAAGAGAAAGACATAGATGGTGTAGCTGTGTTAGATGCCCATATTGCCTTAAACAATATTTGCTCTGTGATATACATAGTTCTTGTTCATTACCAGAGAGATGTCAGCATCAGCAGTAATGTCTGGGGAAGAGTAATTTATCTGCTATATGTAAATGTACCATGTATCATGGGAAGAAGAAGTGCCAGCCAAAATATTGTTAGAATAATTAGCGCAATCTGAGACCTGAAGGAAAGTGTCAAGGTTAAATTAAGTATTACATTCATATATACATATTGGGCTACATTACAAGTGGCGCGCTAATGTTAGCTAACATGTACATTACTTGTAAAAAATGACCAGATCAGATGTAGCGTTTAGACCAGACCTCCTCCAATCAATAGCAATTATCCCATATTAGAATGGAGTCACTGATATCCGTAACAGTATAGTCACCAGTCAATGTTTGTAAAACATAAGTAAATAAAATCACAGTAAGCATAAAAACGCCACTATGTACTAACTGCTTGATGGAATGCCGGCTCCGATACAGCTAATGTGCGTGGCGTGGCGTAAGGACGGTGGGCGTTTTATGCTTACTGTGATTTTATTAAAGAGACAGAGACAAGTATTTTGCTTTATATCTTTTCTCTTTACTGACGGCAGCGTTTTAAAGTACATTAAATTTAAATAAACAGTGAATACAATAAAGAACAGAACTTATTAACCAATGAAAACAGAGTTTGACATGCAATGGGAAAATTTGACCAATGAGCAGAGTCCAGCAGATAATAACATAGCCAGTAACTGTCCAATCTTCCTCTTTTCTCTTTGCTGCACAAGAAGATAAGTATATTGTTTTATTGTATATCAAAATAAAACTAAATACATTTTTGTTGTTGCTGTTTTTTCTTTTTTTATGCTGTTCCTTGTATGTATATGTCCTATATATATATATATATATATATATATATATATATATATATATGCCTGTTTTGTCTATTTTGTTTGCTTTGCTTTTGTTTTATTTTATTGTTTTAATTTTCCTATTTTCATTCTTAACCTATTGCTTTTTCCTTTTTACCCTTTCCGGTTTTCATTTCAGCCAGCTTTGTTTTGTTTTTGATTATAGTTTTTATTGTATCCCTTTCTTGTTTTCATTTTACTTGTCACCCGTTTTTTATTTGCGTTTACCGCTTTTTACATGTTTTCTTAGCTCATACCTCTGACTCTTGCCTGTTCCGTTTCCTCTTTTTTGAGTTTTCAGCCTTCTTAACTTCTTTAACTTGTTTGGTCTATTTCTCTTGTTGCTGCGTCTTCCCGGTGCGGCCGCCATCTTGACTGTCCTTCTCCCTTCAGTCACGCCTCCATTTTGCATGACGTTCATTTACCCGCCCTTCTACCTGTCAATCACAGGTTTTTCCTTCTTCCCGCCTTCATTCCTCCTCACAGTGAACGGAACAGTTTCCTTACACAAATTGGTTACAATTGTAATACTTTGCAGCTGTTAGCAATTATAGAGGTTTTCTCTTCAATAGAAATACTAATAATTAACTGTTTAGTTATACTTTTAGATAGGAATATATTGTTATATTTTAAAGTTGTTAAGTTTTTCAGTATTCTATTTTAAATACTGAATAATTTATTACCATATTTTTTAATAGGCTTTCTTAATAGTAATTTACTATTATCAAACCATGTCTGATGATGACAAGTCTCAGTTTTCTGAGAAATCAGTCAAAGATATAATTGATAGCTCTTTAGAGCCTTTTAAGCAGCAGATGTTGCATTTCCAATCTGCAATTAACTCTGTCAATGAACTGAAAGAAAATATGACTAGAAAAGCTTCATTTAAAAAGAAGCGTTTACTAAAAAATGTTAAGTCAAAACCTTATGACAAATCTCATGTCACTTATAAAGGAGTTAATGCACGTCAGTACAGCTCTGACATTTCCCAGCCTGCCTTGCAGCGCAACTTAGACTCATCAGACCTAAGTTTATGTCTAAAACTAAAAAAGTTTAACTTTATGATAATTTTGGTGATCCCTATACGGATCCAAATGATTTAGAACAGTGTTTTTCAACCAGTGTGCCGTGGCACACTAGTGTGCCGTGAGAGATCCTCAGGTGTGCCACGGCAGACTGACAACAGTGTGACATATTTTTTTAAACTTTGCTTGTTTTTTACTCCCAGTGCAGGGGTAGTTTGTAGGAGGCATGGCATAACAGCACAATACATACAGTATGTGTGTGTTTGTGTGTATGTGTATATATATATGTTGTATTAGGCTACAATGTGTGATTTTTTTAAATTTGGGGATGGTGGTGTGCCACAGGATTTTTTAATGTAAAAAAGTGTGCCACGGCAAAAAAAAGGTTAAAAATCACTGATTTAGAACATCCAAGATCAACCCAATGGAAACCATCTAAAAGGGTTTCAAAATTTTTAGACCATTATATTCGTAAACCCCTTACCTCTAAAGCTAAAGGTATTCTAAAAGCCAAATGCCCCCGCCCTGAGCTCCCTCACTATACCCACTTAACTCCCAATATTGATGAAAATTTGTTAAAATTTTTAGGCAATAAAAATTCCAATTTAAGAAGAGGTCCTGACAAATTTTTAAAATCTTGTCAGGATAAATTACTAGATACATTGGGTCCTGTGACCAAACTTTTTGAGCTCTCAGAAGAATCTATTGCTTCAGACTCTATGCTAGACCCATATGTACCTAGAGAATGGATACAAAGATTAGTCTATCTCTTAGGGGATGCCAATACTTCCCTATCTACCCAAAGAAGAAGACTTATTCTAAGATGCCTTGACCCAAAGATCGCAGATTTTGCCCCAACTGAAATGGGCCCTAAGGCTGATGGCCTTTTATTTGGTGACACTGGTTTACAGCAACTTAGCTCCTATGTTAACACCTTCAACAGCCTTAACAAAATAAAAACAAATACCAAGAAAATATTCTATCAAGCTCAACCTTTTAAGGTTTTCTCCAGGGCTGGAAAAGGCAGGGACCGCTTTTCCAGCCGATATTGAAACATTTCAAGGTTCCATTTCCAGAATTCTACGCCTTCAACCTCAGCACATGCAAACTCCTTCCCATCAAGAAGTAGAACATACTTTAATAGAGTCTCCAGGAACATCAGAAATGCAAGGAGACCCTTCCAAGGTAAGTTCTCCCATCTTTATTTCCACAGATTTTTCCTCTCCAAAGATAGGTGGCAGACTTATGTATTTTATAAAAGAATGCCACAAAATTACATCAGACCCTTGGGTCATTCAGGCTATATCCGGCCTTCCATTAGATTTTATCAAAATTCCCTTCCAAAAATCTCATCCTCTCCCCATAAAATTCTATATAGAAGATCAATCCCTTCTAGATATAGAAATTTCAGAACTATTGGAGAAGAATGCAATAGAACTTGCTCCTTCCACAATGGATTCTTTCATCAGCAACATGTTCTTTGTAAAAAAGAAAGAAGGTTCTCTTCGCCCTGTCATAAATTTAAAAGAACTAAATCAATTCCTTGTTTTCAATCACTTCAAGATGGAGGGTATTCATCTTTTAAGGGACTGTCTTTACAACAAAGATTGGCTTGTAAGACTAGACTTAAAAGATGCATACCTATCAGTTCCAATCCACTTAGATTTCAGGAAATATCTCAGAATCCTCTGGAGAAACAAATTATGGCAGTTTTCTTGTCTGCCTTTTGGCCTTTCTTCTGCACCTTGGGCCTTCACAAAGATTCTCAAACCAGTCACAGCCTGATTGAGGAAAAGGGGAATTCGTCTAATAATATACTTGGATGATATCCTTCTTATCCATCACTCTCCCCATGTTTTGAAGGAACAGTTATCTCTTACGATGAATTTCCTTCAAGACCTGGGTTTCATTATCAATTTCAAAAAATCTATTCTGGTACCCTCTCAAAACCTAGTTTTTCTCGGTTTCAATGTGGACACTATCTCGGCCTCTCTCAGTCTCCCTCTGGAGAAGATCAAAAGAATCAAGAAAGAGATTTGTTATCTTCTGAAGAAAGATTTCTTTCCCATTCGTCTCTTAGCCAGGATTATAGGCCTTCTTTCCTCTTCTATTCAAGCAATTTTTCCAGCTCCACTTCATTACAGAGCTCTCCAAAGATTAAAAATCTATTATCTCTGGCAAGGATTCTCTTACCAAGACAAAATATCTTTATCAACGGAAGCTTTGGAAGAATTGAATTGGTGGCTCCTGAATATAGAGGCCTGGAATGGAAAATCAATTTTCGGGAGTTCCCCAGCTATAATAATAGAGTCAGGGTTGGGGTGCAAGATGTGGTCCCCTAATTACAGGAGGAAAATGGTCCCCTGCAGAACAAAATCTTCACATCAATTGTTTAGAACTTCTTGCAGGGGCCTTTGCAGTTCAAAGTTTTGTCAAACACAAAAACCCTGTAACAATTCTTCTTCGAATGGACAACATCTCTGCTGTCCATTACATCAACCGATTAGGAGGTACTGCTTCAAAAATTTTATCAGATTTAACGAAATATTTTATACACGATTGTCTATCCCAGAATATATCTATTCAAGCAGAATATATTCCGGGCTTAAACAATCAAATGGCAGATTGGGGATCGAGATATCTTACAGATTTCAGCGATTGGAAATTGAATTCTTTAATTTTCCAAAAAATTCAATCTCTAAGGGGCCCCTTCTCAATAGACCTCTTTGCCTCTCGCCTGAATCCCCAGATATCCCCTTATTTCAGTTGGAGACCAGATCCCCAAGCTCTAGCAATAGATGCTTTTCTGCAACAATGGCCGACCACAGGAGCATATGCTTTTCCCCCGTTTTCAATGATCCTCAGGACTTTACTCTTTGTCAAACGTCAGCAGATCTCTCTACTGATAATAACTCCATTTTGGCAAACTCAAGTTTGGTATCCTCTTCTTCTAGAATTATCTTTCCTTCATCCAATCCTACTTCCATCCAGATCTTCTAACAGATCCTTCGGACCAATTTCATCCTCTAGTCCTTCAAGACAAACTTCTTCTAATCGCTTGGACGATTTCAGGGGTTCCTGGTCTGGCGCTGGATTATCGGAAGAAGCTAGACTCCTCCTTCAAGATTCCTGGGCCCCTGGAACCAAAAAATGTTATTTATCCTCCTGGTTTAAATGGTCTAGCTGGTGCAATTCTAGACACCTGGATCCCGTTTCAGCCCCTTTGAATCAAGTAATTAATTTCTTATCTTCTCTTTTTCAGTCAGGTTTAGCTTACAGATCAATTAATGTAGCTAGATCAGCTATATCTGCGGGTCATGAATTACTTAACAATATCCCTATAGGTCGACATCCTACTATTTGTAGACTTCTAAAATCTATTCGTCTTAAACCTCCTCCTTCTTCCAAGTATTCATCTTTTTGGGATGTCGATTTAATTATTTCTCTCTTTAATTCTTGGCCTAATAATGAAAGCTTATCCCTCAAACAACTTACAGTTAAATTAACCACTCTACTTTGTCTTTTGTCTTGTAAAAGGGTTTCTGATGTTAAGGCTATTGATTTTAATTCAAAATCTTTTTCTCCTCAAGGTGTAATTTTTTCTATCTCCCGTAGAACTAAAACCCTATCTTCATCCATTTTTTATCCCTATTTTTATGAACATCCTAAGCTTTGTGTAGTTCTTTGTCTTAAAGAATACGAACAGAGAACTTCCTTGCTTAGGTCTTCATCTCACAATCAACTTCTTATTTCTTATGCTCCTCCTCACTTACCCGTTTCTTCTCCTACTATCAGTAGATGGGTTAAAGATGTTGGCCTAGATTTAGAGTTTGGCGGTAGCCGTGAAAACCAGCTTTAGAGGCTCCTAACGCTGGTTTTAGGCTACTGCCAGTATTTGGAGTCAGTCAGGAAAGGGTCTAACGCTCACTTTTCAGCCGCAACTTTTCCATACCGCAGATCCCCTTACGTCAATTGCGTATCCTATCTTTTCAATGGGATCTTTCTAACTCCGGTATTTAGAGTCGTGTCTGAAGTGAGCGTTAGAATTCTAACGACAAAACTCCAGCCGCAGAAAAAAGTCAGTAGTTAAGAGCTTTCTGGGCTAACGCCGGTTTATAAAGCTCCTAACTACTGTACTCTAAAGTACACTAACACCCATAAACTACCTATGTACCCCTAAACCGAGGTCCCCCCACATCGCCGCCACTCTATTAAATTTTTTTAACCCCTAATCTGCCGACCGCCACCTACGTTATACTTATGTACCCCTAATCTGCTGCCCCTAACACCGCCGACCCCTATATTATATTTATTAACCGCTAACCTGCCCCCCACAACGTCGCCGCCAGCTACCTACAATAATTAACCCCTAATCTGCCGACCGCAAAGTGCCGCTACTTACGTTATCCTTATGTACCCCTAATCTGCTGCCCCTAACATCGCCGACCCCTATATTATATTTATTAAACCCTAACCTGCCCCCCTCAACGTCGCTTCCACCTGCCTACACTTATTAACCCCTAATCTGCCGAGCGGATCTCACCGCTACTATAATAAAGTTATTAACCCCTAATCCGCCTCATTCCCGCCTCAATAACCCTATAATAAATAGTATTAACCCCTAATCTGCCCTCCCTAACATCGCCAACACCTAACTTCAAGTATTAACCCCTAATCTGCCGATCGGAGCTCACCGCTACTCTAATAAATTTTTTAACCCCTAAAGCTAATTTTAACCCTAACCCTAAAACCCCCCTAAGTTAAATATAATTTTATTCTAACTAAATAAATTAACTGTTATTAAATAAATTATTCCTATTTAAAGCTAAATACTTACCTGTAAAATAAACCCTAATATAGCTACAACATAAATTATAATTATATTATAGCAATTTTAGGATTAATATTTATTTTACAGGCAACTTTGTATTTATTTTAACCAGGTACAATAGCTATTAAATAGTTAAAATAATTACAAAATTACCTGTAAAATAAATCCTAACCTAAGTTATAATTAAACCTAACACTAAACTATCAATAAATAAATTAAATAAACTACCTATAATTATCTACAATTAAACCTAACACTACACTATCAATAAATTATTTAAATAAAATATCTACAAATAACTACAATGAAATAAACTAAATAAAGTACAAAAAATAAAAAAGAACTAAGTTACAAAAAATAAAAAAATATTTACAAACATTAGAAAAATATTACAACAATTTTAAACTAATTACACCTACTCTAAGCCCCCTAATAAAATAACAAAGCCCCCCAAAATAAAAAATGCCCTACCCTATTCTAAATTACTAAAGTTCAAATCTCTTTTACCTTACCAGCCCTGAACAGGGCCCTTTTCGGGGCATGCCCCAAGAAATTCAGCTCTTTTGCCTGTAAAAAAAACACATACAATACCCCCCCAACATTACAACCCACCACCCACACACCCCTAATCTAACCCAAACCCCCCTTAAATAAACCTAACACTAAGCCCCTGAAGATCTTCCTACCTTATCTTCACCATACCAGGTTCACCGATCGGTCCTCGGAAGTGTTGATCCAAGCCCAAGCGGGGGGCTGAAGAGTGACGTCCATCCTTGGGCTGAAGTCTGGATCCAAGCGGCGGCTGAAGAAATCCATCATCGGGCTGAAGTTGGAAGTCCATCATCGGGATGAAGTCTTCTATCAAGCCGCATCTTCAATCTTCTTTCTTCTGGAGCGGAGCGGAACCATCTTCTTCCAAGCCGACGCGGAACATCCTCTTCAACCGACGACTAGACGACGAATGACAGTTCCTTTAAATGACGTCATCCAAGATGGCGTCCCTCGAATTCTGATCAGC